>NC_080393.1:24056153-24356153 GCF_028751815.1 Salvia miltiorrhiza | reverse complement strand
GTCGTAGTACCATGATTCCGTGGGGTGAAAGTCAACTATTATCCCTTTGCACGTGTAGGTGCCAACCTATAAAATGAGAGTATAGAAATGATTGGCCCATCTTTATAATAATATTCTTAAATACTTATTAATAATAGTTTACCTCATTTGAGTTTATGATGTCTTTAATGGTTCTAGCTAAGGAAGTATTGAACCACTTGTCATTTTTCAAATCTTGAGTACAGCTAGAAATATCAGTGGTTGACGTAATGCTCATTTCTCCCCTTAGACCACGTCTAATATATTGTCAAGGCCATTAAAATTTGTCAAAATCCTCATAATGTTGTATGATATACTTTAAACTAAGATATAAAAAGCAAACTTTGAAGTGTAATATATTTATGTACCTTTGAATAAAATCTTTCACTTCCTGGATATCGGGCCTGATGAAAAATCGTGTGGCATTCTTCATAGTTGAAACTTTTGTTAACCCTGTAATAAGACATTAATTGTGTCGGTAGATTGAAAATTCAAAGTTGGTATTTAAAATAAATAACGAAAATCGAAAAAATAATGAATAAGGTGCTCTGACCTTTGAATTTTGATATCATTGCAAATTGCAATGCAATTATAACAGGCTCTTTATCCTCTTTCGACTTGCTATCCATAAATGACTTTAGTTGATCGGCGAACGAACCCCACAATACGCAAGTCAATCTTGTCCCGCTATTGTAAACATTTAAGTGTTAAAAAATAACACACATATGTTAACTATTTAACTAATTCTTGAACTTTAATATTATGCAGGTCATGAATTATGAGGGTTGAGTAATTAATCTGAAACAATAATTTGGTCCTTTCAATTAAAATAATCATAATTGTTAAGTAGTAGTTAAATAATATAATATACACATGAAAATGCAATTTAAGAAAATACTAAGATTGAAATAAAATAACAATTCCAATTCATACTCTGTATCAGTAATAATGACATCACTCTTGGAAACTTTGGTATTTTTGAATTCCACCCAATCAATGTTAATAATTGGGGTCTGAACTTCACCAAGAACATCTGCCAAAGATGAAGAAAATATTAATTTTAAAATGATCATTGTAAATCACAAAAAAATTGTATTATATTTAATAATAAATAAATCTTACCCACGACAAATGTCGGGTCGTGCATGCATATATCCTTGAAACAAATGAAATCAAAACCATTTTCGGTAATCTTGACATTTTCATTAGGCATTGACACTTTCGAAGCAAGGCTCAAGCCAATCTTACATGCATGATTGATCTTTGCATTTTGGAGATTGGGCTTGTTTGCCACAAGTTGAAATTTTTCCATCATTGTTATTTGCCCTTCTTTGAGTAAAGGCAAAAAGTTACTCTTGTAGCTTGCAGAGATGGAAGCCTGGATTTTATCACCCTACATAAGAAGAAAGCTTCATTTTTAGAACCACGTTTACTGGGCCATTGGAATGACAGTGAATTTACACTAAAATTTTACCCATTCGTCGACTACAATCATTTCTATGCCTTCTTTGCCTGACATGTCCTTTTGAATCCACAAGCGTAGGATTCTGACAGTTACAGTTTTATTTCTCATTTTTTCGGCGAGGGCACTCAAGCGTATACATCCATTAGTCGTCGACATGTGGACAGCTATTTAAAAAAGTCATAAACCAATTAATATTCGATGAAATGCAATCTATCAACAAATTCATCAGCAACAAAATAAAAAACAACTATAAATATTTCAATCACCAAATTCATGAGCAACACAATCTAACACAAAATGTATAACAAACACCAACACAATATAACAATGCCAAACAAATCAAGTTTTGTAAAATCTCACTTATATTCTTAGGCATTTTATCAAACAACTGGTATGATATACATATATCATATATGTTTAAATAAAAGGAAAGATTTACATTTACATCTATAGTATATTCATAGTATATATTACTACACGTTATAATACCCATCAGATCCTCCCCCCCGATACGGTTGCAATGTTGAATCTGCAATAGGAAAATGCCCTAAATTCCCCTCTGCGTTTTCATTCAAAATCGATTGTAGATGGGTTTATATGTTCTGCCTTCCCGACGCCACCGGAGAAGCCGGAGGTGAGGAAGACAGTGGTTTTTTTAGCGGGAAAGGGGAGAAATTTGGGGGGACTGAATTGTTGGCTACTGAGGAAGAATTTTTGCCAGAAATTGAGGAAGAAATTTTACCAGTAAACATATGATTTTGATTCCATTTTTACAAACAACTGGTGAGCAATACCATATCATACATGTTTAAATAAAAGGAAAGATTTACATTTACATAAACTTTAAATCATGGGAATGGTTGTGCATTATCACCTCTGTCCTGGCTGTTTCAAAAACAACTATAAATATTTCAATCACCAAATTCATCACCAACACAATGCCTCACAAAATGTATAACAAACACCAACACAATATAACAATGCCAAACAAATCAAGTTTTGTAAAATCTTAATCGTATTCTTAGGCATTTTATCAAACAACTGGTGAGCAATACCATCTCATATATAACAAACATCAACACAATATAACAATGCCGGGTCAAATCAAGTTTTGTAAAATCATGGGAATGGTTGTTCCTAACCTCTGTTCTGGTCGAACGGCCGTTGCCAACACCCGGTGAGCGGCGGATTTGTGAAGTTTCAACACCCGGTGAGCGGCGGATTTGTGAAGTTTTTTGAAAATCAGTGGTTATCAAAATAAAAGAATCGAACATGGTAAAAAATAAATCTTTCCGACAATGTTTTATAGTGAATTTCTGACTTGATTGTAGTGAACGTCACTGAGATTGAGAGAATTTTGTGGGGAGTAGATGAAAAAAAATGAATCAGATTGGCTGGGATTGAGAGAATTTTTAGAGGAGTAGATGAAAAAAATGAATGAAATTGGTATGAGTACTACCGTGATTGAGGCAGAAAACGGCTGGGCGGCGGATTTGTGAAGTTTTTGTGGTATGAGTACTACCGTGATTGAGGCTGATAACGGCTGGGCGGCGGATCTGTGAAGTTTTTGTGAAGTCAACGCTCCAGCCTCCAAAGTCCAAGCAAAAAGAGAGAATGCTGAATAGATGCCACGTAGGCTTAGGAATTTGAAATGGTGAGATTTGAAGGCTGCCACATAGGATAAGCTTAATCGTATTATAGAAGAGATGAAGCATAACTCTTCTTTTGTTACAGATTGTATATTTTAAAACCCATGTTTGTTATTCATGATTTCGTTATGTTATATTGTTATGTAGCATAATTGTTTGTTTGTTACAGATTGTATGTTTTAAAACCCACGTTTGATGTTCAAGATTTCGTTATGTTACATTGTTATATAGCATAACTCTTCGTTTGTTACAGATTGCATGTTTTAAAACCCATTAAAACCCACGTCAAGATTTCCGGCCGCCTATTAAGCTAAGCTCAGATGGGATCCTCTGTCCTAGAATATTGTGTGTACCACGTGTACCACTCTTCATTTCTTTGTTTTATAAATTGTTTTTTATAAAAATAAAAATTATTATTATATTATAAACTCTAATTAATATTTATCATTGAAAAATTGAAATTAAAAAAATTATATACCCAAACTTTGAATTAATGAACCCAAATAATCTATTATTAATTCAAATAAATATAAAAAATAATTATAAACCCTAAATGGATGAGTAAACCCTTGTTAATTATCTTTATATTATATAAAAGCATAATAAATTAAAACTGAATAAAAAATAATTTAAAAATATAAAGAAATGAAGAGTGGTACACGTGGTACACACTATATTTTGGGACAGAGGATCCCATTTGAAGCTAAGGGTGTTTATTTTTCAAATGGGATCTTCTGTTCCAAATGTAGTGTGTACCATTGTGTACCACTCTTAATTTCTTTATAATTTTTAATTATTTATTATTCAATTTATATTTATTATGCTTTAATATAATATAAAAATAATTAACGAGAGTTCACTCATCCAATTAGGGTTTATAATTATTTTTTATATTTATTTGAATTAATAATAGATTATTTGGGTTCATTAATTCAAAGTTAGGATATTTATGATTTTTAAATTTTAATTTTTAGTGATAAATATTAATTAGACTACATATAATAATAATAATAATTTTAATTATTATAAAAAATAATTATAAAATAAAGAAATTAAGAGTGGTACACGATGGTACACTCTAAATTTGAACTTGAGACTTTTGATATGAGACACTCTATTCCAATTTATTTTAGAAAATAGTAATAGATTATATTTCATATATCGAAGCCAATCTTAAATAATAGACGGTCCAACGTATTATCAAACAATGCATATTTATCTGTGTCAAGTACTGAAGTCGTTGAGGGTGAATGACAGATCAGAGCGTGTTGACTAATCTCTATCCGATCAATTGTTTATTAGATATTTGCAAGATTCTATACTCAACATTCAACAACCTCACTGAAATGTCTCTTAAGTTCAGATGAACATGTAGATTTGAAATGACCCAAATGACCTCAGGTGATAACAAAACTGATAAAAAATGTTAATGTTAGGACTTGAATTGATGTTTGAATGTGATGAAAGCTTTATGGGCAAGAGATGTAAGTTAGATCAAAACATAAGCTTTAAGAGCCATCAATCTCTTCACCATTATCAACTGCTAAGTAAATCTACATACAATGAATGGATTTAACACACAATTCAGAAAATTGATGGTAAGAAAGTCATGGGACGGGAGGGCTTATTTGTGATTACACGCATGAAGATAGAATTCAATTTGTAGGAATGGAATCTCACACAAAGTCAGAGCAGCACATTCTCTTTCATTCCCTTGGATTCCTCGTAAGCAGGCTCCAAAGTCAGTGGACGCAACCAATAGTAAACTCAAGCATCCTTTTCCTTCTACATAGAAAGACTTGAAATTCTTCACAACAAGGCATTAACAACTCAAACTTGCGCGCCAATCTCTCCCCCTAAACGCGGATTCGCATGTGGGTTTTGCAATCTTCATACCTTCTTACATGTCAAACAACAAGTTAGCTCTGAGACTCGACGGCAGTGAAGCAAATTTTGGGCCTTTGGAATTTGCTGGTCATCGCTGTCGCCTTCCAACTTGAAAGTTTATACTGTTTTCTTATAACTTTCACTTTCAGAAAATCAACCACTTGTACGGATTTTTGCGTATAATAACCAATTGGCAATTAACTGGAAGCCCAATATCTCATACATACAGAGACTAAAGTGATAGAAAAAGGATCCCGTTATCCTGAAATCTTACCAAAATGGAGGTTTCGAATGGAGCAGAAGAAGCTTCTGGAAAGAAGTTTGCACTTCCGGTGGACTCCGAGCACAAGTCGACCGAGTTCAGACTATTCTCGGTGGCAGCGCCTCACATGCGGGCGTTTCATCTATCGTGGATTTCCTTCTTCGCGTGCTTCGTCTCCACGTTTGCTGCTCCGCCTCTGCTGCCAGTGATCCGCGACAATCTTGGCCTAACTGCAACCGACATTGGGAATGCCGGAATAGCCGCTGTCTCCGGTGCGGTGTTTGCGAGGATTGCCATGGGGACAGCCTGTGATCTGTTCGGGCCTCGCCTTGCCTCTGCGGCTCTCACCCTCCTCACCGCGCCAGCAGTCTACTGCACTGCCATCGCCACCTCTCCCGCCTCCTTCCTCCTCGTCCGCTTCTTCACTGGCTTCTCCCTAGCAACCTTCGTGTCAACGCAGTTCTGGATGAGCTCGTTGTTCTCGTCCAAGGTTGTTGGCACGGCCAATGGCGTGGCGGGCGGGTGGGGGAACCTCGGTGGTGGAGCAACTCAGCTCATCATGCCCCTAGTGTTTGACTTGATCAAGCACGTGGGCTCGAGTCAGTACACAGCGTGGAGGATTGCCTTCTTCGTCCCCGGTCTCTTCCAAACTCTATCTGCATATGGAATTTTCTTTCTAGGTCAAGATTTGCCTGATGGAAACTACTCTCAGCTTCAGAAATCCGGAGATAAGCACAAAGACAGTTTCAAGCAGGTTTTGTATCATGCAGTCACAAATTACAGAGGATGGATCCTGGCATTGACCTATGGCTACTGCTTCGGTGTTGAGCTAACAATAGACAACATAATCGCGCAGTACTTCTACGACAGGTTCAACGTGAGCCTCCACACCGCTGGGATCATTGCAGCCAGCTTCGGATTAGCAAACCTCTTCTCCAGACCGGGAGGAGGGATCCTCTCAGATATCATGGCAAACAGGTTCGGAATGAGGGGCCGGCTCTGGACTCTTTGGATCGTGCAGACGTTAGGAGGCGTCTTCTGCATTCTTTTGGGGAAAGTAGGATCTCTGGCGGTATCAATAGCCGTCATGCTCATATTCTCTGTGTTCGTTCAAGCAGCGTGTGGCCTCACCTTCGGGGTTGCACCTTTTGTTTCAAGAAGGTATGATTTGTTTATTAGAAATTAATAAACCCTCCCATCCCCTTACAAAAATAGCATGTAATATGATTGTTGGCAGGTCACTAGGCTTTATATCAGGGATGACAGGTGGTGGTGGAAACGTAGGCGCGGTTCTAACTCAAGTCATCTTCTTTAGAGGGTCACATTACTCAACAGAAACAGGTATAACATTGATGGGGGTGATGATAGTGTGCTGCACCCTGGTGATTATGTTGATACACTTCCCACAATGGGGTGGGATGTTGTGTGGGCCGTCTTCAAAAGGCGCCACGGAGGAAGATTACTACTTGTCCGAATGGAGTGCAGCCGAGAAGGAGCGGGGTTTCCACACCGCCAGCTTGAAATTCTCGGAAAACAGCAGAAATGAAAGGGGCAAACGGGTCGAACCAGCGCCTACACCAACTATTGGCACTCCCAATGCATATGTCTAACACAAACCACTTGTGCTATATGCATTGCCGTGCTGTGTGATTTTACTCTAGGCTAAACTGTCATGCTTGGTCTTTCTACTATGTGTTGTGTGTGTATCACATACTGTCAAGTTTCAATGCTATAAAGAGTTGCACATTGGCATTATCTTTTTGTTTTTTCTACTCTTTCTAATGCAATTCTCTACATTCAAGTAAGCAAAAGAAGAGATACTGGAGGAGAAAATAAAGAAAATTGTTTTGTTAATAGTTAGAAAGCCATGATCTATTCTCAAAAAAAGAAAGAAAAGGAAATTAGGATTGAGAAGGTACAGGATTTATGTGAGCGCCGTTGTGAGCAGAGTAGAATCCCTGCTCCTTCTTCAGAAATTAAGAGAATATTTTGTGCTACATCAGCACGCTTAAACTTAGAGATGTCACTCGGGCCAGTCCACCGGGTTTCGGGCCAGCCCTATCGGGTTTCGGGTTAATCGGGTGCGGGCTAATCGGGCTGGGAATTTTGTTGGGTTATAAATTTCCAACCCTAACCCTAAACGTTCGGGTTTCGGGCTAGCCCATCGGGCTAGTCGGCTTAAATGCGTAAAATAAAATAATCATTTGTATTTTGTTATTTTTAATGATCTAATGTATAATGTATAAAATATATATAGAAATCAAAGATATAAATTATATAGCAAGCATGAAATGCAAAAATATAAGATATTGAAAAAAACATCAAGATTGCATAACATATAAAATAAGTTGGTAACAATAAAATGTTCAACTTTGTTAACGAAAAAACAATAAAATATCCAACAATAGTTTGAATTCATAGAAGCAAAGCATCTCAAAAATACAGAAAAGTAAAATGATGAGACTTTATAATATTTTGTCATTTTTTTATTTTTATATCTAAATATTTAATATTAAGTATTCGAGTTTCGGGCTAGCCCATCGGGTTAGTCGGGTCGGCCTATCGAGTGCCGGGCTATTCAGTTGCGGGCTAATCGGGTTGTAACTTTTATCGGGCTGAAAATATTCAACCCTAACCCTCTCGAGTGGCGGGTTAATCGGGTCAGCCCACGAATTTCGAGCTAGATTGACATCCCTATTTAAACTATAAAGAAATGCATTAATAAATATTAAGCAATCATCAGGCATCGAACTGGATGAACCTTCCCACTTTTTTTATTTTAAATAAATTATAAAAATAAATAAAGAAATTTAAAAATTGTACGACCAACTTAAACATAGGATCTCAAGCCTTGAATATTAATCACATGTTGATGCCGCGAGGCCAACACAAGTATAAACCTTCCCCTTTCTTGAGCGAAAGTTGAAAGGTTAATGAAAGAAACAGTTATGAAATCTCAAGAATAGCCTTGTTCCCAAAATCAATCACGCAACTCCATTTGGATTCAACTGCTCTTCTTTATTTAGTAAGCCAAAAAAGTCGCACGTTATCTCGTGGACCCATGCTTGAGCTATTTCTGGAAGTATTTTCGAATATCAAAATGGATAGACTAGTCATCTGAAATCAGAATCGTCTTCTTCGTAATCACAAAATCTTTGAAAACGAGAACAAAGTAATACTTTCCCATTCAATTAAAAATGACTCGTTTTTTATTTTAAATTATCTCATTAAAATTAATTTAATTTTATATAATAAGTAATATTTATTCTTAAAAAATTATAAATTCTATCACTTTTATCTAATTTATATATAGGGGAGGCCTATAATAAAAACACTTCTTAAAATATAAAATATAAACAATTTTCAGTTCTTTAGATCATCAAGATCTACAGTTGATTCACAACCATATTGAATGAATTCGTCGTCCTGAGTTCGAATCCCAAAAGTAATAAAAATTTATTTTTCACAATTTATAATCCTATTAGATGAATTCATACATATTCTACCTAAAATTCGTACATTAAAAAATATTTTTATTTTTATTTTACGAGTGTCAATTAAGAGTGTCAAAAATAGGTGAATTATGTAATTTATGTTTAGTGCCGATAGAATACTAATCTTAAGTGGACCGAGGACCCTACCAGTTTGCAACACACGGTTTTTGAACTTTAGAAAATTCGAGTCACTGTTGTGAGTCATAAAAAAAACGCATTCCTTTCCTCCCAATTACTACCTTGTTGCATAAAAGTCCAAAGATCCCTCATAAACACATAATAAAACATAGTTTTCCCACTCATCCCATGTAATAAAAAATGTCATCTTCAACTCTCTTGATGCTTATACTAATCGTTTCCAGCTTAAAACAATCACTATGCGAGCCAAGAGCTACAGAGGCGGCTCTAATATGCAGCAACACAACGGCGGCAGAATCCGATCGGCAACTCTTCGTCCCAAATTTTCTGGCCACGATGGATTCCATCACGCCGGCGGTCGCGAGGCGAGGATACGGCACCGTAATAAACGGAACCGGAAACGGCACCGTTTACACCATGGGCGAGTGCATGAAGGATCTCTCTCAAAACGACTGCAACCTCTGTTTCGCTCAGTGCAAGATCAACATCTTGAGGTGCCTTCCTTTTCAGAGGCTGACTAGAGGCGGCAGACTCTTCTACGACGGCTGTTATTTGCGGTACGATGACTACATGTTCTTCAACGAGAGCTTCAGTTCCGTGGATAGGACTGTTTGCGACGCCGATGATTTTGTCGGGAATCGGACGCTTTTTAAGGATCAAGTTTCAGAGTTGTTGAGGAACGTGACGGCGGAGGGGCCCAGGAATAACGGATTTTTTACTGGGTTTGTGAGCAATGGAAATTTGAGCGTTTACGGTTTGGCTCAGTGTTGGGAATCTGTGAGAGGGAGTGGTTGTGTGAATTGTTTGGAGAGTGCGGCTTCGAGAGTTAATTCCTGCCCTCCTAAGGAAGAAGGGAGAGCTCTGAATGCAGGTTGTTATTTGAGATACTCCACCACCAAATTTTACAATAATTCCGCTGCCGATGCTCCTGCTGGAAATGGAGGTGACTATCTTTTTAATTTTTTCTTGTTATTGATTAATGTGATATTTATATATATATATATATATATAAGCATGACTCTGTTTGATTTAGGGGGTACTCGCCGCCGTGCTGCTATTATTGCCTCAATTTGTGGTGCAGTTGCTTGCCTGCTATTTGTAGCTATGGTTTCATTTTTTGTGAGGAAGAAGATTGTGAAACGACGGAGAGGTGAATAACGAAATGGCACGTTCAATTCTATCTTTCAATCGCGATGACACAAATTCTGGTGCATCCACTCAATGAAGATTTAATAGCCTAACTTGTGAAATTGGGGTTCACATATTAATATGATTTGGTCTGATTTACAGTGAAGAAGAAGCTAGGTGGTCTGTTGTCCATAGTTACTAAGTCGAAGATCAACTTCTCATACGAAACTCTAGAGAGGGCGACAGGTTACTTCCATAGCTCTAACAAACTAGGGCAAGGAGGGTCTGGTTCTGTTTACAAGGTGACAAGCATATAGTTTATTCTACAGATATACATATTATTGTGTTGAGAAAGAAATAATGAGCCTACGTTTGTTGCAAGAGTAGGGCGTGTTAGCAAGCGGGCAGACTGTCGCAGTGAAGAGGCTATTCTTCAACACAACACAATGGGCAGATCACTTCTTCAACGAGGTTAATTTGATCAAAGACATCGACCATAGAAACTTAGTCAAACTCTTAGGCTGCAGCATTACAGGCCCCGAGAGTCTCCTCGTGTACGAATACGTGCCAAATCAAAGCGTTCACGACTATCTATTTGGTAGTAAGTACATCGCCTATATATAAGCTTCAATTTTGAAGCGTTCCTATGTAACCTTTGTTTTGTGTTCAGTTAGGCAAGACGGCCCCCCACTCGGGTGGGAGCAGCGGCTGAAGATCATAAGGGGCACTGCTGAGGGTGTGGCTTATCTTCATGATAACTCAAAGTTGAGGATCATACACAGAGACATAAAACTGAGCAATGTGCTTCTGGAGGAGGACTTCACTCCCAAGATTGCTGATTTTGGTCTTGCTAGGATGTTTCCAGAAGGCAAGACACATATCAGCACTGCTCTTGCTGGTACACTGTGAGTCCCCATATCCATTTCCTCTCTTTCTATGTATGCTTATGTTATGTTCCCAACTTATAATACTTGTCATTTCATCAGTGGCTACATGGCACCAGAATACGTAGTTCGTGGGAAGCTAACAGACAAAGCAGATGTCTATAGCTTCGGAGTCCTAGTAATCGAAGTCGTCACCGGAAAAAGGAACAATGCTTTCTCTCACAACTCTCAATCAATCTTCCACAAGGTATGTTTCTTCTTGCATCTCATTGTAAAGGGCTTGAACTCATCCTCGTTTTCTTGCATTCTTGATTAGGTGTGGAATCTTTATGGGTCGGGAAATGTGATAGAAGCAGTTGATCCGTCTATGAAGGGGAAGTTTCCAGAAGAGGGGGCGGCTAGGCTACTTGCAATAGGCCTACTCTGCGTGCAAGCCAATGCAGAACTCCGGCCATCCATGTCGACGGTGGTGATGATGCTTAACGGGGAGCGAGACGTTTCTCGGCCAACGCAGCCTCCATTTCTCAACTCCGCCTCCGCGGAATTCGTTCCGTTTAGTAGGCCAGATTCTTGCACGCAGTCTTCTGGTAATGAAATAACAGAGAGCATTGTGGAGCCAAGATGATTTAAGGTTTCAGTGATTAGGTAGTAGCATAGCAACAGATATAACATCTCAATGTACATGAAATCATTCCCCAACATATTGTTTTGCACTTGTTGTATTAACAAATTACATTATTCATTGCTTTTCTCCTCCAAGAGTCTTTCCCTCACTGTAATAAATCAAAACTTGCAGCGGACAGTAAATACCGTCGTTCCTATTTCATTACGCACCAATTATTTGCAAAGTCATTCAGAATCATCCAAATAAAAAATCTGTAATGAAATTTGAAGTTGATTATTTCTCTCACGCCCAAAAAGGATCATTTAATGACTACTTCGGTGTTAAGATAAAGTAGTATTATCTGCTCATCTTTGATATTAAATCACTAAATCCAGAGATTCAAATGTGGGTTGAATTTGGTCTTCACCGGGAAGTAATTAGTAATCGGTTTGTGGTTGGAGCGATGTGAAAGGCTGGTGCTGTGTGTAATTGTAAATGGGGCCAAATATCTGTTTGTTGAAAATTAATTACGTTCATTATTCTGCTATCAATGCGTGTCGTGTTACCGTATCGAGTGTCGCCACCTCCCACAAATTTAAACTGCGTGAAAACTTTTAGTTTGGTGGGCATTGAAAACCAAAGAGCGACGATGTTTGCAGAAGCAATGGCGACGATGGTGACAGCCTCAATCCTGCTATTTGGAGAGGCAGCGCCGAGATCCGAGACGGTGAAGCTGACGTGCGGGAAGCACGCGGAGCACAACGCCACTCTCTACGTGCCCAACTTCGTGGCCACCATGGAGAACATAAGCGCGCAGATGCGCTCCTCAGGCTTCGGCCAAGCCATCACCGGATCCGGACCCGACACCAACTACGGCCTCGCCCAGTGCTACGGCGATCTCTCCTTACTCGACTGCGTCCTCTGCTACGCCGAAGCGCGCACGCTTCTTCCCCAGTGCTTCCCCGCCAACGGCGGCAGGATCTTCCTCGACGGCTGCTTCATGCGCGCCGAGAACTACCCATTCTTCCACGAGCACGCCGCCCCCGACGACCGCGCTGTCTGCGGGAACACAACGCGCAAGGATCCCGCCTTTCGGGCTGCTGCCAGGCAGGCTGTGTCGGAGGCCGTTTCGGCAGCTGCCAATGGCGATGGCTATGGCCGGGCGGCGCGTGATCAGTCGGCTTATGTTCTGGCCAACTGCTGGAGGACTCTTGATGCCGGATCTTGCAGAGCTTGTCTTGAGAATGCTTCTCGTTCTGTGTTGGGCTGCTTGCCCTCCTCCGATGGCAGGGCGTTGAACACCGGCTGCTTCCTGAGGTATTCACACACTGATTTCCTCAATCCGCTTCCTCCAAATGGGAGCCAAAGAGGTGCTACTAACAACATTAGTTTGTTCCTGATCTAGGTTAATTTCTATTCGGTTTCAGTTGATAATTTGATGAATTATTTGCAGGGGTAGTGATAGTTATTGTTATTGCAACGGTTAGTGCAGCTGTTGTTGTCGCCATAGGAGCTCTTATTGGGGTTTATATTTGGAAGCTGAGGAAGATTCAAAAGAAGAGAAGAGGTGAGAATTAATAAGTTCGACTTTGTTACTAAAAAAAGGTTTGAAATGGTGTTTCATTATTGGAGTGGTGTATGATTCTAGGTTGTAGTGAAGCAGAGAAGTATGTGAAAAGCCTGAACGATAGCAGCTTGAACTTCAAATATTCAACTCTGGAGAAAGCCACTGGCAATTTCGATGAGGCCAACAAGCTTGGCGAAGGCGGTTTTGGCACTGTGTACAAGGTGACTACTATAAAATTATTCATGATTAACCTAAAAATGTTATGTTGAGATGATGATGATGATGATGATGTCTGAACAGGGAGTTTTGCGAGACGGGAGGGAGATTGCGGTGAAGAGGCTATTCTTCAACAACAAACACAGAGCAGCAAATTTCTACAACGAAGTGAAGATGATCAGCAGCGTAGAGCACAAGAATCTAGTGAGGTTGTTGGGGTGCAGCTGCTCGGGACCCGAAAGCCTGCTCGTATACGAGTACTTGCCAAACAAGAGCCTCGACCGCTTCATCTTTGGTAATTACTAGAATGCTTGAAGCAGTGTTTCAGATTCAGACAGATATGGTGGTAATGGATATGTTGAATGTGGACAGATTCGAGCAGAGGCAAAGCCCTGAGGTGGGAGAAGAGAGTGCAGATCATTGTAGGAACAGCCGAGGGGTTGGTTTATCTCCACGAGAACAGCAACGCGCGCATCATTCACCGAGACATCAAGGCCAGTAACATTCTCCTCGACTCCAGACTCCGCGCTAAAATTGCAGATTTCGGATTGGCTAGGTCCTTTCAAGAGGATATGACTCATATCAGCACGGCCATAGCAGGAACTCTGTAACTACATCTTTTCTTTAATTTTCTTTTCTTTTTTGTTTCATGTATGTATCGTCTGAATTAATAAGTTTTACGAGCAGCGGATACATGGCGCCGGAGTATTTAGCCCACGGGCAGCTCACAGAAAAGGCAGATGTGTATAGCTTCGGTGTGCTTCTTCTGGAAATTGTGACGGGCAAGCAGAATAACAGAAGCAAACACACAGACTACTCTGATAGCTTGGTTAATATTGTGAGTTTAAATAAAATAATCAAATAATGCATCATGGTTTAATCTACATTACATGTATTAAGGAAAATGTTATGAATAAAACAGGCATGGAAGCATTTCCAGGAAAGGAGAGTGGAAGAGCTGATGGACACAAACCTAATGTTGAGTAGCAGCAGAAGAGATGAGGTAGTGAGGGTGGTTCACATAGGTCTATTGTGCACTCAAGAAATAGCTTCGCTAAGGCCGTCGATGTCGAGAGCACTGCAGATGCTGGTGAATGAAGAAGAAGAGCTGGCAGCACCAACCAGCCCCCCATTCTTGGATGACACCACAATGGAACTCACTCATTATGGGAATGCTAATTCAGTTGCAACCATTTCTCACACCATATTTTATCCCAGGTGACATGGATTCCGGATTTTCATTGCACTGCATATTTTTCTCTTTACACCATTTTTGTCTGCTCATCAATCTTATTGCTTGCTTTCGTTTTTTGGTTATATTCTAATAACACCAACAAAAAATACCTTGTGTAAACAGTATAGAATTTTTTTTTAAATGAACTCCTTGTGTATTCCGGATCTTTTCCTGTTCAACAAAAATAAAATGAACTAAAAAAGTTTCACTGTTGTAAATGTAAGAGAGGATTCAGAAATGAATCAATGTTTGTTTTTTGTAGAAACCTATCGATCGAATCAAACGTTTCAATTTTCTTTTGATGCTATAAGATAGGGCAAGAATATCTATCCAAAGAGTAATACTTCCACTGTCCCCAATTTCTGTGACGACTGCCACTTGTGCTAGGCCTCATTGATAATATTACATTAAATTTATGTGATATACATCTAGATCTCATGCTATCATTATCTTAATTTTTCATTCTTGAAATCAAATTTATTTATAACAATTCAATAAGAAATGTGAATTCATTAACTATAACTAAATTATTCTTCTATCACTACAATAAAAATCATATTTATGGTTTCACTTCACTTTTCTATTAAAGAAGAATTATATCATAAAAATATTAAAACAATATATTAAGTTATTAAATATACATTAAAAATCTATCTTCTATTTTATATTAACCATGAAAAGAATAGTTTTTCAAATTTTTTGATATTTTTTAAAAAATAAATTTTTTGATATTAATTAATTACAATATATTGTGAAATTTAATATAATTATCCAACTCTAATAATTTATTAATGCGAAGTTCATGGATTGTGTACATTACACACACTCTATGCTAGAAAAAATGAGTATATTTTAATTAGGCCAACGATCAATAACATGTACAATGTACGTTCTTTCTGTTAATTTTGCTAAAAGTAGGAAGGTGCATGAAATTGAGGGAGTAGTAAAACAACAAAAAGAGCATGAAATTGGGGAACTAAGGGAGTAATATTTCAGTTAAATATGAGAGTTGCATACTGCGAAGAAGAAGAAGAAGATTATATATCAATCAAAGGCCTAAACTATGGTTTGAATCACAAAAATATCCTAAACTATTGATAATATCAATCGAAGGCCTAAATTATAGCGGAGTCACAAATATGTCCTAAACTATTGATAATATCAATCAAAGACTTGAACTATCAAGTTTGTATAAAATATGACACGAGTTACGTTTTCCATCACAAAAACACGAAGTGTATTTTTCGATTACTGAATGGGCAAAATGACATTGTTTGCCTTATTTTTTTTAGCTTAGATTATTCAAATTTTTGCTCAAATGCTCAGATGTTCACTCACACTGTTGAAAGAAAGACCTGCTACGTTCATATTTGATAGTTCAAATCTTTGATTGATATTATCAATAATTTAGAACATATTTGTAACTCAACTCATAATTTAAGCATTTGATTAACATTATTAAAAATTTAAAGTGTTAAATGCATGTCATATATATCACCAACTTTGATCGAAATCCAAATCTAACACGAACTTATAAAATTTCATTTCTATACATTAACTTTAATTCGTGCCTAATTTTAGCACCGATTTTTGTTTTTCCCAAATTCAATCGTACGTGTCATTAACGTGACCTGCCGGCACACGCTTTAGTATTTTTCAACTGACGAGCAAAACATTGTGTTTTGTTAGCATTAAAATGTTGTCATATTAAATGAAAGTTGAAATAAATATAAATCAATGCATTACACACATTAGAACCCTAGTTTTATTTCTTCTTCTCTCATCTCTAATCTTCTGAGCTATAAGAGAATGACGTCTTCTTCCTTTCAAAGCTTCCTAAGCACGATGTCTTCTAGTTTATCGTTCTCGTCTTATGGTACGCAAGGTAATTCCAAGTATTTTATTAGTCGCTTACGTGAGGTAATTCCAAGTATTTTGTGAATTCGTGTTTTTCGAGTGATTTTAATGTTGCACTGGTTTATTATCGTTTTTGTTTAAGCCATCAAATTACTTGGTAAAATTGAAAACGATGGCATTTACACCTCCTACTCAAACGACGTCGTCTAATGGTATAAAAATATACGACGTCGTTCTATTTATTCACACGTTATTGCCACATATTCTTTTTACATTACCAGATGCAAAAATTGAACAAAGATTAAAGTTGGTGTATAGAAATAAAATTTTGAGTTCGTCTTAAATTTGAATTTCGATCAAAGTTGATGATATTAAGTGCATTTAACCCTAATTTAAAACATATTTATGACTCAAGCCATAATTTAGGTCTTTAATTATATTTACCCTATTAATAAAACTATACTTATTTTTCATACAAAAATAATCTCGATAATAGGCCCACTAAAGCCCAGTGGGCTAGTCGTATATGAGAATACAATATTCTGGATCAGGCAAGCTAGTGTATCATTCTTTAACGGATGATTCTGTTCATAGACCCCATTTTACTCTTTATAACCTCCTATTTAAATTAATAATTAAAAATAATTAGAATTTTACAAATTTACTATATACTCCATAGCCTCATACGTTTATAACTTCGCTTCCTCGCTTACAACACGTAGAGGAAGATGATTGTGAGGATTGTGATTCCAATGATGATCGTTCTACTCCTTAAACTTGTCTTTTCCTCATGAAGCAACCCTCCCGTCGACGGATTGGTGGCTATGGTTTTCAAAATGGTGGCGATTTCCAAAGAGAATCGGCAGACATAACTCCATTTTCATCGGAGATGAAGCAAGACACGAGGTTTTGCAGCGGCTCGCCGAATAATTCAGGATTTCCGGAGAGTGAGTCCATCGTTTGGTGGAGGAAAAGATCAGATGCCGGAATCCGACCTGAGAGGTTGTTGTGTGAGAAATCCACGCCTGTTATATGAAACGTTCAATAGAGGCCTTCGACTTGCTCATTTATGTTATTGACGGGTGTAGAAATGTGGACAGAATAACGACGAGAATGTAGGAACCGAGGCAAGAGTTGGACTCTTTCTCCGTAAGACAAAATTGCCCCACACAGTACACACGGTTCGATGACAAATGTCCCCAAGATACAACGGTTTTAATGAGTACGAGACCTTGTACTAGGAACTCGAACTTCCAGCGAACTACTGCATACTCGGGACTTGAGTATGAACTAGAAGAGAGAATGAGTAAAATAATTATCTGAATTAATTTTTTGGTGTCTCTAATCTCATTCTGCAGGGCTGTATTTATAGGAGAAGGAAGGGTGCTATGAAGAGGTGTCTGCCAGGGGGTGTCTGTTCGAACCAAGCAATGGTCCGAACCATCGCATTGGTTCGGTCAAAGGGGTGCGAGCCAACCACCCCCACCTCACCAGGCTGATCCAACCGCTGCCACGTCAGCAACCTCATCCACCCAGATTCCTTATCCGCCACGCGGTGCCACGTCACCGAGCCACATGTTCCACGTCACTGCCACGTCACACGAGCCACCGTTTCATTTGTCAAAACTATAGGCTCCTCAAAGCTCCTTGCGGCGACGCGAACGAGCGAAGTGCGCCTACAAAGCGCCCATTGCGACAAGTGCGCCCATTCGCACCTTCCTCGTAGGAATTTGAGTTTTAGCCTTAAAAGGCTAAGTCAAAACTCACTTGGGTGCACCATATGGTCCACCATAGAGAAGCACACTTGATTGTTCCTTTATGGTGGAGAGCACTTTATAAATAGCTTTCAACTTCCTTATTTTTCCAATGTGGGATGACACTCCACATTTCCATTTTCAATGGCTATCTTTTGACATTTAATTACTCATTCAATTCTTAATAGATTTGAACAAGTAAATATACCAAATTAATCTACTCAAAATGTAGATTCCAAATATGCCATTTAATTCCATTAATTACAAAGTAATTATGGACTAATTAAGTCATTTATTCCAACAATTTATATCCAAATTAAATAGGAGATTGTTTAGCTCTCAGATTAGTTAGGCACTCGGGCTAATTTTTTTTTCCCTAATCTAAGATGGAGATCGATGTCAAGTTACAAACTGCAAAAATCGAGCACCACTGCCCCCAAGAAAAAGGAAAAAGAAAAATAGGAATCCTGAAATTCAACTCACCCAACAACTTTGGGTAAATCTTGCCCTCCATGCATGCTCATCCTCTACTAGGGGTGAGCAGTCGGTCCGGACCGGACCGACGAAACCGATGACCGAATTTTCAAAAAAAATTGGACCGAACCAGACCAACCAAAATCTTAGGACCGAACCGAAACCGGACCGAAACCGCCATCGGTCCTCGGTCCGGTTCTGTCCAAAACCGACCATTTTTAAAATATTAAAAATTAATAATATTAATAAAAACATTAGAAATTAATAAAAATATTAATATATTAATAAAAATATTAATAAAAATATTAGAAATTAATATAAATATTAATAATATTAATAAAAATATTAATTATATATTTAAAATATATATATTCGGTTCGGTCCGGTTTTCGTCGGTTTTGGCCTCCCCGGGACCGGGACCGAACCGAAATATTTTTGGTCCAAGAAAATAGGACCGGACCGGACCGGACCAATACATGGACCAAAACCGATCCGGACCGAAAAAACCGATCGGTTCGGTCCGGTCCGTCGGTTTTGGTCCGATTTTGCTCACCCCTATCCTCTACTGTGTTCAGCATAATCTTCAAGTGATTGTGCAGTAAATAAGTCGTTAGCCTTGCTTGCATCAGCAGCGGCTGATGTTCCCTCTCCACAATGAAGCAAATCCTTCTTTCATCACTGTTCTACAGAAACAGATTGGTGCCCTTGTATTGTTCAGATAATCCAAATTGATACGCTAAATTAATTAATTTGGAGGCTATGAAGTATAGGGTAAAATAGTAAAATTCTAATTATTTTTAATTATTATTTTAATAGGAGGCTATAAAGAATAAAATGGAAGCTATGAATAGAAGGGTAATTTTAAACATAGCCCCAAATTTTCTCATTATAGCCCTTTATTAAAAATAATAATAATAATAATAATAATAATTTTACTATTATACCCTTATAGCCTATTTAAAATTTGTAATAAAGTAAAGTTTATAAAAATAAATTTGAAAAAAGAATAACGCGTAAAATCTCTTAGCAGATAAATCACGTATAACCCCATCTTGATTCTTACTTATAAATAACTCTAATAATTCCATCAGTATATATAGCCTCCAACTCAAAATTTTAATTATACACAGAGAACAAAGCAAGAACAGACGCAGAGAAAAGAAGAACATCGCGAGAACATACTCAGCACGCAGGAAAAAGAAGACCATAGTCACATTAATCAAAACTATGCTGCAGATTACAACTAGACTTCTAGCAAAAAAGAAAAAACACATCTACAACCAATAATTGCTTTGAACTCCTCCTTGTCACCTTTTTTCTTCACTTCAAAACCTTCATGGAGCGCCGGTGATCGAGAACTCTCCCATAAGATCACGTGATTATCAGGATATAAATCCCGAACAAGAAAATGCTTAAGCGGCGTGAGAGACGAATGGAACTTCGGGCTGACTTCTTCTTTCTACCCTAGTTCCGAGAGTGCGCACACCTGCAAGCATCCGTTATGGTTTAGCAGCCATAAGCTTGAGTGCAGAACAACAAAGAGGCCTAGTTCATCATAAAACTACAGAGCCCAATCATAGGCAATAGAAGAGGAGAACATCCAGAAGGGGCTTTGAATGGGATCAGGGAATAACCGTAGTGCACGTACAGCTAAGCGGTTAACCATTGATTGGCGACCCCTTAACAACTAGACCACTAGCAAAACAGATCAAACAGAACCAAACAAACCAAGCCACTTAGCAACAATCAACTAAAAATACAATCTTTACCCACCCATATTTGCTTTATTTGAGCGCCTGAATTTCCTCCATAGTCAATGGGATTCCCAAGAATCTCCTCTTTGGAGCTCACATGCTCGGGCCCAGAACCGGGAACATATGGTCCGGGCGCCTGGAGCGGCTTCACACCCTTTTATGAGTCGGCGACAGCTTAATTAAACGAATCGAAATCCGGCAGCTTCTCTTGCTGGGCGGCAGCGGCCTCCGCCCCAGACACGACTTCGCCATCGTTTCGGGCCCAAATGGGGACACCAACGGCTCCCACAACTTCAGCGGCTTCACCTTCTGCTTCGAGAGTATTATACGCAGAGGGCGTGATGACGCAACTCTTCCTCATCAGCGGCGTCTCCATCATTTTCGATAGTAGAGCGCCGTCGGCCGAGGACCTGACGACGCTCCCATCCCTCATCGCCCGCCCTCTGATCGTCGGCGACATCAGAAAATTCCTGGAAAATTTCACCGCACTCGGCGGCCTGTCCTTCACCGGCGTACACTGATCAAAATTCAAGGGCACCGACTTCAAAATCCTCAGCGATTCAACGACGTCACACCCGGTATCCCACGAAAGCCCTTTTTGGTGCGGAGAATTTGGCGGCGGTCCGCTCGCCCTTGGGTCTGAGGCCCATGAGCGGCTCCGGCGTGCCGACGAGCGGATGGCGGCCAGGGAGGGGCTACAAAAGTATTTATGTTCTTCTCCATTATTCTGATTCATGTTCTTAAATTTTTAGTGGGGGTTACAAAAATAAGTTGGAATTATTTGAGTTGGGGTTATGAAAAGTTTGAGATTGTACGCTAGAGTCTTTGAAAAGTATTTTTTTATAAACTTATTTATTTATTAGTATAATTTTTAAATGGGGTTATAAGGGTATATTAGTACAATCTTAATTATTTTTATTATTATTTTTTAATAAGAGGCTATGAGGAGAAAATTGGGGGCTATGTTTTAAATTACTCTGAATAGAATTACCCTTCTTTGACAGTCTCACTAGAATTCCAAGAAAACAAAGTACAACATTTATATCTAAAACTATATATTTTATTTTATATAATTATCATAAAAATAACATAAAATATATAAATTACAAGAAAATATGTACCCGTCGAATTTCGACGGGTAATACACTAGTTTATATCTAAAATAGACAATTTTTATCATTAGAAGGTAAACAGGATCCGCTATTCTTTAATTTCAGATTTTGAAATGCATATATATAATTAGGGATGACAAAAGATGCATACATCTTTTATTTAAATAATACATTATAAATACAGAAAGTGAAATAATGAGTATAACTTTATAATATAAAATTTCTAATATTAAATCAAAATAAATTTCATAAAACTTTTGGAATAAAAATCTTATTATACTAATTTTCACAAGCAAAGTAATGAAATTGATTATTTTCGAGTCAATCTTATAGGATTCGGGCTATTTTTCGAGCTAATCTTATCAGATGTCGGATTATTCGGGCTATAATTTTATCGATTTAAAAATTTTCAACCTTAATCCTTTTGAATTGACGGGCTAATCAGATCAACTCGCAAGTTTTTAATTGAATTGACGTTCCTGTATATAATCTTTGCATTCATTGTACACGGCAATTGTATTGAATCGATGATTCATAGTTACATTTAATTTGAGGAAACGACTACTCTAGGTTCACTTACTTGGTATTAGGTCTCCAAATATGTAGGCAATAATTTGCTTGGTTTAGAGCATTCACAATAGAGAGTCAAGGTGGGCTCTTAAATGTGGTCTCCACCATTTAAGAGCCCACTCTCTGCAATGGGAGAGCCCACCCTGGGCTCTCTAATTTCTTTTTCATTTTGTATTTAATTTTGATTGTTGTTTTTAATTAAATTTCAATAGCTCAAATTTCTTAAATTTAAAAATTAATCCTACATTAATTGAAAATTAAAATTGAAATACAATTAAATAAAATTCTAAATTACTTAAAATTTAAAAAAACATAAAAAAAAAACAACCTAAAATCTATGGGAGATTGTTGCGTTGCTTGATTTTCGCCACCTTGGCCAAGTGAAAAGCCAACTCGTTGGGATTCATTTGAGAGATATCCCTAGTCATTAACATGCTATCAGCGAGGTCGCGTTGAGTTTGGGAGAATACTCTCATTACCTTCACCATCTCCGCCATGTACCCGAGAGCTCGAGTATTTTCCTCCAACGTTCCGCCTTCTTCTTACATTTTCCTTTGTCTCTCTTCGCCGCCTTTTGCCTTTGGGGCCGTGTGGAGATACTTTGGTCGCTAGAAATCGTTGTGCCGCGACCGTCCGAGCCCTTGGAGCGTTTATTGAGTGGACATCCTCGCCAATGCTTGCGAATTTCCTAGATTTGCGCAATATCTTCCATGCACATGGATACCTGAATGACTAACGAAACTTGGCGATCCACATCTTTTCTGCTTGCTCCATGATTTGCTCATCACTCATGTCGGATGCCCAATTCTCGCGGCACTTTTTGTATATACCCTTCCACAACTTACAGTCCTTTGCGATGCGTTGAAAGTGCAACTTGATTTGCTTGATGTCACGTGGAATAGTGTCTTGGGGCCGTTGAGCGTTGTATTTGGCGAGAATGGCGCCTTAATACTGAGCGGATTTTTGGTCGGTCCCTACCACGGAGTCGTTTGTGTGCTCGAGATACATACGACATATGAATATCGTTTCCGACGGAGAGTAGCCACCTCTTTGTTTGGTGGTCGTCGGAATAGATGCTATCTCCTCCACCTCGGGATCGGGCTCGGCCGCCGCCCCAAATCGGGCGTTCAAATTCACGCCCGACGTTTCAAATACATTTTACTCTTAAGTGAAGGGCGAGAATCTTTGGCCGGATGCATTTGATTTGCCAGGAGATGGATTTTGGGGGTATTGGTTCCAATAATTTCTCCAATCTCCTTCCATGGTTTTTGTGAGAAAAGAAAGAGAAGAAGATGAAGAATAGTAGGAGTAGAAGATGATAGAAGAAGATGTTGAAAATAAAGAATGAGAGCATTAATTTATAGATGAAAGAAAGAAATAATAATAATAATAATAATAATAATAATAATAATAATAATAATAATAATAATAATAATAATAATAATTAAATGGCCCACGGGCGAAAAAAACGGCTACATTTGCAACAGTCACATTCTGATTTTTTTTGCCATTTTTTTTTTAGTAAAAAAGGCTGAATTTGGGGGGTGGCTTGCACGCGCCATCCCCTTCTCTCATTTGAGCCCGGAGCAGAGGGGCGCAACGGGGGAGGGCACGCAGGAGGGAGGCTCAATGCGTTTCCCAAACCCGCATTGCTGATGCTCTTAAAGCATGATAGTGGAAAATTCGGACATAAAAGCCCCGTTAAAAATTGTTTTTGTACAATGATCGATAAAATGCTTTATATGTAGATAAAATCAATTCTATAATCCATTAATTTGCTCCTTTCCATGTCATATTAGCCAGATGCAAACACTATCCGATGACTATAATTTCCATATCTTTGGGGAGTGCTTATACGAACAAAAGTATTAAAAGTCTAGTATTTTTTTCTTTGTCCATTAATTCGTGTCCTAATTTTTATTTTGGTTCGTTCATTAATTCGTGTATTATCCATTTTTAATAATTATTTTTTTAAAAGTTGTGCTCATTTCTTCACTCAACAAATAAATAATACATTTTTCTTAAAATTCGTGCGCCTTTTCATAGGACACGAATTGATGGACGGATGGAGTATTTAAAAACGAGAAAATGGTAAAGCGAGTGGTGTGAATAATATACAAGAAGGGATGAAAAGTAGGTTAGTGATCTTGGGGGACAAAATTGGGTTTGGGAGAGAGATTGTCCGGCGCAAACATATTGTCCGGCGATTTCCAGTGGCGCTTCCTCTGATTTATGAACCAATTGTTGATCTGCTTCTGATCCAGACCGGTCATCTCAGCCAGCGCTATCTTATCCGCTTCCTGCAAACAACACAATTCAATCCAATTCCACTTCCAAATTTGAAGATGAGATGATTTCAAAGTAGAAATTTAAGAAACCGTGGGATAGGGCCATTTGGAGTGCAAATTCCACCAAGCGAGCAAACTCTGCCTCCCCTCCTTTGGCAGCTTCCCTTTCTTCTTCTTCTTTGAGAACTCAAGCTTCAGACTGCTGATGTGGCTGCCGTACATTCGCACCAGCTTCTCCTTCAGCAGCCGATCTTCTCTCTTCGTCTCTGCATCTTGCTGCTCCATCAACTCCTCGTCCGACCACACCGCTGCTTCATCTAACCCAATTCAAAAATATTATGGGCCTTCCTAAAAGGGAGGGACCCACTTGGGCCCAAACCGGTCAATAAATAGGGGCGACCGATTTTCCAAAACTAACTCCTCACATCAGCAGTGATGGCCCCAAAACAGTACAAACAAAAAAAATCTCAATTTATTTCTAGGGATAATAGTAAAAAAAATTACTAATTTTTTCACACTATAAAATTATTTTATTTTATAAATTATTATATATATTTTTCATTAATTCTGATTTTGCAATCAAAATCAAAATCAACTTCCGCAAAATTTTGGCCACCTCATTAATTTGGGGGTAAATTCTAATCGCAAAATCAAAATTAATTAAAAGTATAACGACGTATGAAGAGAATTATTTTGTACATATTTATATATAAAAGAAGATACTGGTGTTAATTAATGAAGAAAAGAGGGTTAATAATGAATAATGAATGGGGCCGGTGATATTTTTGGAAAAATTGTGGTAGTAGACAAGCATTTATGGGGAGTATGTCAGCGTAAACCCCGGGCGGCCATGTGAATATACGACCACCCGCTCTATCCGGGTTTTTACCCGTTAAAGCATTTCTGCTCTTCCCCACTCGCCCCACTTTTCTTCTCAATTATTTGACCCAAACTCAACTACCTTCTACTTCATTTACTTCATGCACAACCACAACCAACCCTTCAATTACACTACAAATTTTACCACTCTCAATTATGCACTATTTAATTTCACTATGCATCAATAAACCCCTCTTCTATCAAAATAAAGCTACTAGCTAGCTTAAAAAAGGGCACGTCTTTTTTTTTTTTTTAGTGGAGTAAAACACGAGATGTAATATGAAACGTAACGAATTAATCAAACCGTGACCATAAGAGAGCTCATATGCTTGTAACATGCAAAAATATTCAAAGTGGGGAAGAGACAAAGTAGCAAAATTAGCAAACAAGTGAAAACCGCACAAATCACAACATAAGCATGCAGAAACTGCGATATATTCAATTGGTAAAAACAAGTCGAGGCGCCACAAAAACACACTGCCTCAAATATTTTAGAGATTGCCAATTTTGACAAAATCTAAGTAAGACACGTGAAAAACAGTTGATGGTGATCAAGAGATTATTTTCAAGAAAGAAGAAGAAATGCAGACAGCATCTTGGGATAACGCTAGCAAAGCACGTGAAAATGTGCTCCAAAATTAACACATCTGGAAAAAGAAAATGAATTAAACTTGTACTTCCAACTTAAAGTTAAGGTTAAGGATGAATCTATGCCAGCCTAACCTCTTTATCTACGTGTTATCACTATATATATAATTCAATTTTCTTGGATTAACATTCACATCTAAAGCTGCTATCCAACATATTTTAGTGCCCACCACATTACCTGCAACATTCCCAGATTCTTTGCAATTAAAAAAATCTAACCTGACTGAGATTTGTGCATGCAACAGATCCCGAGTGTACTTAACTACAATTAACTATAGCTTAAGCTCGTTAATTAATGTACAAGTGAAAAAAAGGAAGGAACAAGAAAATCACATGTGACGCAGTATGATTCTTATATTAATTGCAGTCTTATGATAAGCATAGGTTTGGAATTATTAAAGTAAGCTGATTTTTCAGCAGCAGTTTTAAGTACATAAATTATTATTCTGCGCAAGTACATCTATTTTCCTTTAATTAAGAGAATCATTTAATTGAAGGAGCAACTACCACAAACATATATAGAAGACACTACTTTAACTGACAACCAACAAAACCACTTGAGGCTTTTCCCATGTTATATATCTTATCTTATTTCATGCACGCTCCATCGGTCAACACATCATCTGTTGGAACTTGGAACCTCTATCTCATTTTTGACAGGCATATATAAATTGAATTTAATTTGGTGCATTCATTCAAGCAGACTGTAACATAATTATGGCAACTACTTTTTTTTTTTTTTTTTTTTTTTTTTGATCGGGCAAAGTCATGTTAGATGTTAGTAGTTAGTTCCCCATCCACTCCAAGCACCACCTTATCTCTCCATTCACCAAACTCCACCTTATATCTCCAATCACCAATTCGTTCCCAAGAGGGATCGAACCCGGGTCACTTCACTTAAGTGAAGACCCGGTGGCCAGTGGGCTAAGCCCCCTGGTTATAATTATGGCAACTACTACTTGTTAATTTGCTGCAAAACGTATAATTAAGTTTTTTAAGATCTTCTTTCTCAAAATAAAAATAAGAAAAAATATATATATGTAGGATCATTATCATGAAACAATCTTTCGTGCATAGATTCTAGCTAGTGTGTGTGTGTGTGAGAGAGAGAGAGAAGAGGTGCGCACAAGTGCATCACCTGAGGATTTGTCAGATAGACAGGTAAAATACACAATAAATTAATGTATGCTGGTTCAATTCGGATCTTCTATTTCTATTTGTTCTTCTTAATTTATCTTTTATTTGGGCACTACATCGATCATACAAGAGTGTCAATGAGAGGAACCTATTTTCTCTTGGTTGTGTACAACTTAGTTTGACATTTCAGCAAAAGAATGAAATTTTAATTAATTGATATATTGCCTTTTTTCCCTTTATTATTATACAGATTCAACGCCCATATAATTTTGACTCTTTCATCAATATATATATCACCTCCATTGTCCATCGTTATGAATCCAATGTATATCATACACCAAATACGGGGGAAAAAAAAAATTATTTGATAAGGCATAAAAAATTTTATGCCTTATCAAATCAATTTTTTTTTCCTACTATATAATACAATATGGTGCATGGAAACTAAAATACTGGACACTTGTTCAAGATCTTGTATGGGACACAGGTTGATAATTTATCGGGGTCTACCTAATCCCTCACCCCTTCGGATGTTGTTTTTTCAAAATAAAAAATAAAAAAAGCACTTGTTCAAGATAATAAAATTAAATGAGGTAAACTTCTCCATATATATTAACCTAAATTCACCTTTCTATTTAAATTTAAATGGGGTGGTCATTTAGGAGCACCTACAACATAGCATAAAACTAATTGATAGATATACGTGCTTGGGATAAATAAAAGAGAAATGTTACTGTGATAGCAAAATAAAAAAGGAAGTGAGTTGTAAATGGTGGCACTGCGCAATGATAGGTCAAATCAGAATCTCTAGCAAATGAATTACTCCCTCCGTCCCATTAAAGTTGGCAACATTTCTATTTTGGGTGTCCCACTAAAGTTGACCACTTTCTAAAAATGGCAAAAGTTTACTTTAATTAAGTCAACAATTACTCACTAATTTGGTCAACAATTGTAGGTCACTTTCTAAAAATGTCAAAATTATTTTAATTAAGTCAACAATTACTCACTAATTTGGTCAACAATTGTAGGCCACACTTTATTAAAACATATAACACTCAATTTCTTAATCTCCGTGCCGAAACAAATGTTGCCAACTTTAGCGGGACGGAGGGAGTAGTATATTTTGAAGCTCTAATTTCCTTGACATGAAACGAAAGATGAAGGTAAAAAAGGGCAAAGGCACGACAAAAAATAAATGGGCATGGAGAAGTCGAAAACCCAGAAAAACTGTTTAGGAAAAGGGAAAGTGTCGACACTGTTTGCAGAAGCGAAGACTTCACGGTTTAAGGTTTGCTCTTTCCTAGAATAGCGAAGAGATTAATGCCTAGGGAAATCGAAACACAAGAATTGTGATTCAGAGCCCGAAATGGAAGAGAAGAAGCAGAAGCCCTCTCTTTCAATTCTAGGGTTTTCGCAGTAGCAGGAATATTTGTACGTTAGTTCATAAATGGCTACGACA
Source organism: Salvia miltiorrhiza (assembly GCF_028751815.1). Lineage (NCBI taxonomy): Eukaryota > Viridiplantae > Streptophyta > Magnoliopsida > Lamiales > Lamiaceae > Salvia > Salvia miltiorrhiza. Next base: position 24,327,675 of record NC_080393.1, on the reverse strand, counting down.
ATCGACACATGATAGCAGATTGTAGATAAAGAAATAATGATGAGGCGAGCTAGTACCATTGCAAAGATTGAGGAGCTGCGTTTGAATCTCGTTGAGGAAGGAGGTTGCTTCATCAAAAGGCCGCGACAGATCCGACTTGTACTTGACCAGTATGTGGCGGTAGGTTTCCTTGATACAGAAGAACCAAATCGGTGAAGAAATGAAAAGTTGCAGAAGAAGACTAATATATACGCGTGTGTGTACTTGAAATGATTTTTAGGTGTGGCTGGGAGCGAAGCCACTGCGGGTGCAGTCTAGAGAGAGAGAGAGAGAGAGAGAGAGAGAGAGACCATGAACTCGTCGAGTTGAGGATCAAGCTCTGTGCACACGGAAACAGTGTCTGGATTTTCTCGCCTCATCTCATCCAAAACAGACACTATTTCTGGTGGAGCTCCAACCTGCTCACACACGATAAAAAAGTATATAAAAATCATCAAACACCAGATTAGAAAGGGAAGTTTGTTGTTGAGATGATTGAACCTTCTGGCAATCAATATAGGCATGAAGTAATTTAGAGTAGGAAGGGTGGGAAGCAATTTTGGCCTTCATCTCATCCTCATCTCTTTGATTCTGGACATTAACAGAAGCTGAATCGTGAGATACAACAGAGCTCTGGAACCCCAATTCGTCGGAACCAAGCATCGGAATCCGATGATGGTACTTGTCGCCGGAGTTAATCGGAGAATGGTAGTGATACTGATTGTATTCCTCCGCCATCATCATATTCTCCGGTGACATCAGCGCCTTGTCCACATAGTAATCTCCCGCCGAATCAAACCCATACATTTCATCCATAAATTATCACTCTATTTCGGCTCAATATATATCCTTTTCTTGTGTGTGTTCTTAAGAAAATAATAATATATACCTAGTATTTATTTTTAAGGAGCTAATCGGGTGTGGGAGTGCGGTACTGCAACGGCGGCGGCGGCGGTTGGAGTGGTGGTGGAAAGCGTGGAGGTGTGTGGAGAAGAAAATGGAAGAATGGAGATGGTGAAGGTGAGGTGCAGGTGGTGAGGGTGAGTGATGGGGGAGGCCCATTCTTTCCATTATTAATTTATCAACAATTTCCGATTTTTATACTACTTAGTATAGTAATAGCGGCATATATTTGCTTCCTCTTTCTTTTTAAAATTATGATACGCCTTTAATTTGTAAATATGCCTTTAATATTCTTTTTAAAAGAATTTGTTGAAGGACATTTTTGTAATATTCAATATGATTTTTTTAAATAATGAATTTAATTTATCTTTCACCCTCCAAATGAATATCTATCATTTTGCTTCTATACATATCAATATATACTTCAAATTGAGCCCAATATACATAAAATTTAGATGATCGATGCCGTCGAGAACGTAAATCTTTATTAATTTTTCTTTTTTGAGAGCATAATATCTTTATGAGGAAATATATAAAAATGATCATTTTTCTATAATAAAAATAAGTTTTATTTGCTAAATAAAAAACTTAATAAGTAGCTATTTTTAATGTAAAATACAAATTTACCTTTAACATTAAAGATTGTATGTTCACTTATTTTTTAACATGCTGCAAGTGTACGGGTGCAATTGAGTATAACAGCAAGCAATGTCGTATTCAACAGAGATTGATTCCTAATGATTATTATCCTAAACAATTGTCCTATATCTGGACGACATAAAATAAAGTTTTGATTTTGAACAATTAAAATAAATAAAAGTATAAATAAATTCACACAAGCAGGAAGAGAAAAAACTATAAAGAATAAATATCCCAAGACAATGGTTTCAACAGATTCAGGAAATCAAACAAAATCAATTCAATTCAATGACACGTTCTTCCTAAGACAATCACAAATCTAGTCTATACTTACTCCCGTGATATACAAACCGTGGATTACATGCAAGGCTACCGTCCCCGTATCACTCTTAAACTTATAACTCCTAAAAGTTCATAGGATTAAAGTCCTCACATAAGTCTCAAGTTCTTTTGACTAATATTGACAAGTATGTTCTGTGTTCTTAGTTCAGGCAATAATAATCATCTCCCGATATTATTCTTAGTTCTGTGTTCTCCCCCAATTTTTTTACGGTCGTCGGATTGTTGAGTTGGAGTTTACGCGGATTAGTTTGCCACGTAATATTCATGTTACGACATTATTTTCTATAAAACAGATTAATATTGAAAATTATGGTGCAAATACATGATACAATCCCTCTATAAGTTGGAGAAATTTTTAATTAAAATTATACGAAACAAAGTCATTTAAGGCTTTAATTAAGCCCCACAAAACGATGGCATCTTTACTAATCCACGTAAGCTCCAATTCAATACTCTGACGATCGAAAATAAAAGTGGGGAGGGGGGAGGGCGGAATTACAAAAATTGAAAAAGTTATGATTTTATTTATGTTTACTATCAAAACTCTAGGATAAAAGATTACTAGCCCCACAAAGACATATGAACTAGTAATGAACAATTAGGAATAAAATAAATCATCCAATAAAACCCGTAAAGCATTGATGAATCTTCGATTCTTGCTTCCAATCTTCAAGTCTGTCTTCTTTTCAAGTTTTTCAAGTGTAAATATGAGCAAAGGTAAAGTCTAGGGTCGTTTTCTTGAAGCTTTCAAATGATACAGAGCTCGAAAATACTGATAAAAGTCCAAAAATATGCAAAAACGGAAAGAAAACAGAAGAAACGGTGACCAGATCGGCTGCCGGACTCAGAAATCAACTTTTCGGTCACCATTTTTCATTACTACGCGCGAGTTTCGTATTTCAACTAGTATCTCTCTCGTTCGAACTCCGATTTGCGACATGGCTTTTGAATCAACAGTAATTTATTCCCCTCGTTCCATTGCCAATGATATCAAAATACAATCTAGCTATTAACTTATTTTAGTCGGCAAATCCGATTCTTCTTCTTTGTATTTTCTTTTTATGGTTAAATGTAAGAAATTTACTTTGAAAATCATATAAAAGTTGCCTGCATACTCAATAATTTCTTGATCGGACAGGCTTAATTTGCAAACCCAACCCAACATATTAAGTGGTTGTGTTGGCACTTGGCAGCATATCCGCTAGAGACTAGAGTATATAAAAAACAATAATAACATTTGAACACCAGGTGTACTGAACACCTGGTAAAAAATCGATTTTTTTAGTGGATAGATAGTGGGCCGGTTTTAAGGGTTTATTATTTTTACTATTTTATCCCTTGATTTTTTCTATGTATATATATCTGAAATTAGTCTCTCTCCCTTGATTTTTTCGTCCATTTTCTTTTCTTTTTTTTTTCAGCTAATTTGTTTCCAATTTTCACAAAATCTTCCGTTGTGTTTCCTTATTTTTCGAAGACTTTGTTTCCTTATTTTTATGTTTTTATTTCAGAAAATTTTATAAATTATATAATTCAAATATATTTTTTTTTTCGGTTTTGTTTTTGATTTATTTGTTTTTAAATTTTATTATTGATTTGTTACCAATAATTTAGTGTTTCTTGTTATAATAATTCTAGATTTGTTTCCAGCTATTTTTTTTTCTAAATTAATATTATTTATTTATTTTTCGAAAATTATTACTCCTAAATTTTGTGTTTATTTGTTTTTTATTAATTTGTTTCAACTAATTTTGTGTTTCTCCTTAAAATAATATTAGATTTGTTTTCGGATATTATTTTAAATTTTTTTCAAAAATTAGATTTTTTTATAAGATAAAAATAAATAATATTAAATTATGTTATTATTTCGGATATTTATATTGCTAATTTTTTTTATTTGTTTTCACTAATTTGTGTATTCCGCTGAAACTAATCTTAAATTTGTTTCCACTAATTTAGAGATTCTAATTCTGCTATAATTAATCCTAGATTTGTTTCCACTAATTTAGATATTCTAATTCTACTATAATTAATCGTAGATTTGTTTCCACTAATTTAGGGATTCTAATTCTCCCAAAAGTAATCCTAGATTTGATTACCTAATTTAGAGATTCTCCTAAAAATAATCCTTTCAACATATATTTTATTTTTCGATAATTATTTTGTATTTTTTGAATTGTATGTACAAATATACATTTGTTCAGTTTGGAAACAATATAATGGGGCATCGGTCGACAAAATAAATAACATATACTTGGATTAAATGTATTATAATAATGCAGTAAACGGGATATAATAATAGGAAATAAATTTTAATTAATTAATAGAAATAAATTAGTGAAGGTTGGAAAAAAATGTGAATACGATGTGATTTTGGTTGGAAAACTATATACATTTTAGACAATGTATTATAATATAGTATTAAACGCGATATAATAATAACAAATAATTATACTCAATGAAATAGAGTTGAATTAATTAATTGAAATAAATTAGTGAATTTGAAAAAAAAAAATTAAAACTATATTACATATACTTTATTTTAATATATTATAGTAAAGTATTGTAATCGATATGATGATAACAAATTGAAACACGATCGTGTGAGTAACGAAGTCAAAATAGTTATACTCAATGAAAAAAAAATTAATTAATTAGTTGAAATTATATAACAATATACTTGAAGACCATATATTATAATATAATATTAAAGTCGAAATAATTAAACTCAACATTCATCAAATTTAATTATATAATTGAAATATTATTAAAGTTGGAATAAAAAAAAAGTATAGTCAATCGTATGCAAAGATTTTTATTGGAATCTATATAATATATAGTTGAATACAATGAATTATAATATAGTATTAAATGAGATAAAATAATAAGAAATAATTATAGTAAATGAAATTTAGTTGTATTAATTAATTGAAATAAATTAGTGAATTTGAAAAAATAAAAACAAAAATAAAAATAAAAATGAATCATACGGTGGTATTTTGGTCGGAGAACTATATAACAAATATTTGAAGACAATGTATTATAATATAGTATTAAGCACGATATAATAATAATTTTTCGCAATGTAATAACTATATACAATGTAACAAAGTTGAATAATATAATTGAAATAAAGTTTTGAATTTTTTAAAACTAAAGTATACGCAATGAAATAAAGTTTGAAGAATTAGTGATTTTGAAAGAAAAGAAAAAATAGGGAGGTTGCACGGTAAACTTTATAACATACACTTGAAGACAAAGTAGTATGTTATATTATTGTAATTGATACAATAACAAGAAAATTGACTACCATAGTGACAATGTGAATAGAAAAGTCCAAATAGTTAATCTCAAAAAATCATATACTTGAATTATAATTTAGTATGAAACGCGATATAATAATAATGAATAATTATACTCAATGTAATAAAGTTGAATTAATTAATTGAAATAAATTAGTTAATTTGGAAATAAAAAATTAAATAAAATCAACCATGAATCATAAAAAATAAGCTTTTATGTCTTGCTTAATCGTAAAAAAAAGAAAAGAACTACGATTGTGTGAGTAACGAAGTCAAAATAATTAAACTCAATGCAACAAGTTTAATTGATAGTTGAAATTAATTAGTGAATTTGTAATAAAAAAGAATGAATCATATGATGGGATTTTGCTCGAAAAAAGTATATATAACGTATACTTTATTAAAAGCGATATAATAATAAGAAAATGAAATACTATAGGGTGAGTAATGAGAAAAAATTAAATAAGATGAATCATATGCAGGGATTTTGATCGTAAACCTATATAGCATTGTTCGCTATTATTTTCGCTACGCCGCAAGTGCACGGTGTAGTTGCAATATAGGGAAGCAAGGTCGTATTCCACAAGGATTAGTAGTCAAATTCTAGTGATTACCTTAAGTCATTATGCTAGAGCTATTTAGACTAAACAAGGAGGTGAGTGGTTTGATTAACTAACAAATTCAAAGACAAAATAAGAACAATCAAACAAAGTGGATTAATTAAGTGATGAAGGTGGTTTAGGGATTAGGCATCGATGGATTAGCAATGGACTTCAAATTAGCTCAATATTAGTCTTGATATTCCTATTTATCTAGAGTGATCTCCCCACTAGTTCTAGCCCCCTCCCGGACGACTAAAACGGTAGATTACGGGTCATAGTTGCCGTCCCCGGTCAACTTCTAACCTATAACTCCCAAAAGCACAAAGGATCGGTAAACTCTCGCCCAACTCTCAACCTCCCGGTTTATTGAGTCAATATGTTTCAAGCTCCTAATCTATTATGATTATCCTCTCCCAATTCAAATCACAAATTAGAAATGCATAGAAAGTGACCAACAATCCATACAAGAATTAAAGCTAGGGCTTGAAAAGATAAGAACAAGGAAATAATCAAGACATATATTAAGCATAATAATCAATCCATCACATAATCAACTAGCCTAATCCCCAAACCAATGGGGGATTTTATCCAAACATGTTCACAAACAACAAACCTAAATCAAAGAAATACATAAATGAAAGAGAGAGTAAGAAGTGACAAATCCTATTAATGAGCTTTCTCCAATCTTCTCTCCTCTTCAATGCATTCAATCTTGGTAAAAAGATGTGGTAATGGAGGCTAGGGTTTGGTGTGGAGGAATTGGGGAAGATGGAAAATGGGTGTGTTTGAGGTTGGGGAAGATGAATAATGTGAGGAAAAGGGGGAGAAAGGGGTTTAAGGGCTGAAAAACGCGACTCCGCTCTTTTCCCGCGGTCATGGCCCGCGCCCGTGGTGCTCAAACGTGGGCAAAACTCAGGGAACCCGCGGTCCCGCCCCGCGGCCGCGGGTGGTGACCGCGGTACACCCCTGGAATTGGGAACAGCTGACCCGCGGTCCCACCCCGCGGCCGCGGGTGGTGACCGCGGGGTACTGGGCGTTTTGCACAGTCCGCTCGTTTTGCTCCGTTCTCCCTCGTCCGGACTCGGATTTGGTCGCCGTTTGTGCTCACGGATTCCTCTCGAGACGTACTTCAATCTCATATCTTCAAAATGCTCCAATTAATCCTTTATTTTTCCTGAAATTACTCCAAAACTACACCAAGATATCAAATCTTCATAAAACTAAATATTCGGGCACAAACAAGCATTCACAAGCAAAACATGAAGGGAAATGACAACAAAACATGTGGAATTGAGGTATGAAAACCATGTTTGTCAACCCCCCAAACTTAAAGTGTTGTTTGTCCCCAAACGACGAAGAGAAGAGAAATAAAAGTAAACAAACATGTGAGCATGAATTGGTGTCATTTCAAGGGCTTCAACAATTTTTTCAAATGAGTATCACAAGTAGATGTGAATTTCAAGAAATCACAAGTGTCAAAGAGTTCAACATTAGAGCCTCCAAGCTTGAATCCTCACAAAGGTGGATGTTTCAATGATGCACTCAACTCTCAAGTGTTTAGATTGGACGTGTTTGCACTCAAATTGAATCATGTATGCAATCTACCATAGGCTTGCCATTTATCCTAACTCTCTATACTTCAATGTGTTATAAATAATGATCAACAAGGGCTTTTCTTTAGGTTGCAATGAGAGCTCTTTGGTGAGGTGAGGTGTTTATAGGCAAAGTGACTCATATCCCATACAATTTCCAAATTGAATAAGTCATATTCACCATTGTTTTTTTTCTAATCAATCAACCAATATCCCCACATTTCTTCTTTTTCACCCTATGAATACTTATCAAGACCATGATTCAAAAGGCAAATCAATCCCCTTTATACTTCTTTTATTCAACATTTCTTTTTGCTTTTCTTTTTCTTTTCTTTTCTTTTGGAGCTCATAGGGGACTAGTGATTTTCACTCAATCAAAGTTAGACAAGTAATTTCAATCATTTCTCATACATTTTCATCAAAGTAACCACTAACAATCTAAGTTCTACCCATCATTGGTTAATTCAAAGAAAGGCTATAAGGCACAAAGATGGTAAACTAGGATCGCATGAGAATTTGGACACAATTTAAGTCAAGTGGCTAACAAAGATGGCCTTAAATCACTTCAATATTAACAACACATCTACTTTTATTTTCAAGAGAGGACTCATGGCAAGTTCTAGAGATCAACACACATGCTCAAATGATTTACACTCAAGAACAAAATGAGATTGTAAATGTATGACAATCAAAGGCTCAATTCTCACAAGCTCATTTTCTTTTTCAAGTTCTTGGATGTACAACATTTAGCTCACTTGTCACAAGTTCAAACTTTTCATGCATAATCCACAAGTGATACACACAATTTTTCCAAAAACAAAATTCATATCATAAGCCCAATGACATTCAATCAACATCACAAAGTTTGATACAATTATCCCAAGTAAAACAAAAACAAAAATATCAACCCAACTAACTCTCAAGCTTTCATTTATTCAACAATAACAAAAACAAGACAACAATACTAAAACAAACAAAAACAAGTAAAGCTTAAGATAGATGAGACAACTAATCCATCTCTCCCCTCCCCCCAAACTTATTTCACACAAAGTGAAAATGAGTTTGGAAGAAAAGAGAAGGAGAAGTTGTCTCGGACTCACAAAAAAAACTAACATATAAAAAAAATAAAAATAAACCATACAAAAATTAAAGGGTACCTTGTTGGGGTGCCTCCCAACTAGCGCTTAGTTTAACGTCATGAGCTAGACGTCTCCATGATGGTGTTATGGCTCGGGGGTGGTTCCAACGAACACTTCAACTTTTGGTTTCAAGGGCAAAAATGCCTTGATTCTTTCCTTCTCAACCACAAAGGTTCTTTCATCCTTCTTTCTCAATTCAATTGCTCCATTGTTGAAAACCTTGTTGATTTTGAAAGGACCCGTCCATTTTGATCTTGGCTTTTCCGGAGGTAGTGATTGACGGAAGGTGAGGAGAAGGACTTCATCATCGGGTGCAAACTCCCGTTTGTGCATCATCTCGTCATTAGCACTTATTGTCCTCTCTTTGTAGAGGCTTGACTTCTCAAATGCGTGATACTCATCTAACTCTTTGAGTTGGAGTACACGGTCTTGCCCCATTGGATGTATCTCATTCTCACCAAAGAATGCATACTTCAAGTGTGTGGGGAGAAGCTTCAACTCCAAGCCTTGGGCTTCCTCCTCTTTCCTTTCTCCCTTCAATTTTTCTTTCATGTTGATGCAAGGTTCAATCACTTGCATCAATTTGCATTCCTCCACTCTCATTCTTTCTTCCCCATCTTTGTGCTTGGGAGCTTTGTGGATTGAGAAGGTAACACTCTCATCATTCACTCTCAATGTGAGCTTGCCCTTTGCAACATCAATTAGGGCCCTCCCCGTCGCCAAGAATGGACGTCCAAGGATCAAAGGTACATCCTTGTCCTCAACCATATCCAACACCACAAAATCCACCGGAAAAATGAATTTGTCAACCCTCACCAAGACATCCTCCACTATCCCTTTTGGATATGAAACGGAACGGTCCGCCATTTGCAAAGCAATCGTGGTTGGCTTAATGGTTCCTATTTCAAGCTTGTTGAAGATGGAGAGAGGCATCAAATTTATGCTTGCTCCCAAATCACACAAGGCCTTTCCAAAACGACCATTTCCAACATCACATGGGATAGTAAAGCTCCCAGGATCCTTGATCTTGATGGGTAGCTTCTTTTGAAGAATGGCACAACATTCTTCGGTGAGGTTGACCGTCTCAAATTCTTCTAATTTCTTCTTCTTGGATAGAACTTCCTTGAGAAATTTTGCATACTTGGGCATTTGTTGCAAAGCTTCAACAAGGGGGATGTTGATGTGTACCTTCCGAAAGATCTCAAGGAATTTAGAGAACTCACTCTCCACATTTTTCTTTTGAAGTCTTTGAGGGAATGGAATTGGTGGGCAATAAGGTGGTGGTGCCTTGTACACATCTTTCTCCTTCTCCTTATCGCCTTGCATTTTTGAGGAAATGTTCTCATCATTGTTCATGACTTCCGGAGGTATCTTGGACTCTTCAAGTATCTTCCCACTTCTTATAGTGATAGCCTTGCAATGTTCTTTTGGATTCACAACGGTGTTACTCGGAAATTGCCCCTTTTGATGTTGGTTGCTTAAGGATTCGGCAATTTGTCCCACTTTCATCTCAAGCATTTTCAATTGGGTTGCTTGAGCCTCTAACCTTTCATCGGTTCTTGTCATGTGGGCTTGAGTGGCCGTTATGAATTTCATTAAGATCTCTTCAAGGTTGAGCTTCTTCTCTTCCTTGATCATGCCATCATTAACCGCAAATCCGGGCGGTGGTTGCAAGAAGTTATTGGGATTACCATAGGAAAGATTCGGGTGACGATTTGCTTGAAACCCTTGATTGTATTGCCCTTGTCCTTGATAGCCACCTTGTTGTTGGGGCCGGAAGTTCCCATAGCCTCGGTTGTTGTTGTTGTTGTTGTTGATGTAGTTCACATCCTCAAAGCTAGTTTGTTCTTCAACCACGGGTTCTACTCTTGATATTGACATAACATCAATCTTGCTATTCATAGCGGTCAATTGAGCCGTCAAAAGAGCTATTGGATCCGAGCTTGTTGTAGCCGCCACCTTCTTCAAAATAGTCCTCTCCCCCGGAAATTGGTAGCTATTTGCGGCTAAATTTTCAATGATGTGGGCGGCCTCCTCGTGGCTCTTCTCCAACAATGCTCCATTGGCCGATGCATTCATGTCTCTTTGCATCTCACCACTACACCCGGTATAGAATGAGCAAATAATGGTGTTTTGATCCAAACCATGGTTGGGACACTTCCTTATCATCTCTTTGAATCTCTCCCAAGCTTCATAGAAGGTCTCTCCATCGAATTGATGAAATTGGACAATGTCCTTCTTCATCTTCATTGTCTTACTTGGAGGGAAGAACTTGATAAGGAACTTTTGAGCCATTTTCTCCCATGTAGTGATGGAACCAATCTCCAAAGATTGATACCACGTCTTGGCTATGCCCCTTAGTGAGAAGGGAAAGAGTCGGAGTCGAATGGCATCCTCCGGGACTCCATTTATCTTGATAGTATCGCATATCTCCAAGAAATTGCCGAGATGTCCATTCGGGTCATCTTGAGAAAGACCGGCAAATTGATTTTGTTGCACCATGTTGATGAGACTCGCCTTGAGTTCAAAATTGTTGGCATTGATTCTTGGGGCATGCACTCCCCCTTGTTGGACCACGGGTTGGAACATATTGCTAATAGGTGGTGGTGGTGGTGCATTCCTTCGAGCCTCTTGCTCATTGATACGCCCTTGTATAGCCTCCAATTGTCTTTGGAGTTGGAGGATCAATTCTTGATTTTCCATCATGTTTCCCTCCATTTCTTTCTCTCTTCTTGCTCTTGCTTTGTTGTGTCGGCAAAATGCTTCAACCTCAAGGTTAATGGGTATAAGAGGTGCACCCTTAGACCTTGTGTTCATACACTACCTACCAACCAAAAAGAAACAAAGAGTCAAGACACAATCTTAAAATTGAAAATAAAAATAAAGCAAGTAAAATGTCCAAAGTAGTTAAGCACAATGATTCAAAATATCACAAGTAATCAAACTAAACTAATCCCCGGCAACGGCGCCAAAAACTTGTTCGCTATTATTTTCGCTACGCCGCAAGTGCACGGTGTAGTTGCAATATAGGGAAGCAAGGTCGTATTCCACAAGGATTAGTAGTCAAATTCTAGTGATTACCTTAAGTCATTATGCTAGAGCTATTTAGACTAAACAAGGAGGTGAGTGGTTTGATTAACTAACAAATTCAAAGACAAAATAAGAACAATCAAACAAAGTGGATTAATTAAGTGATGAAGGTGGTTTAGGGATTAGGCATCGATGGATTAGCAATGGACTTCAAATTAGCTCAATATTAGTCTTGATATTCCTATTTATCTAGAGTGATCTCCCCACTAGTTCTAGCCCCCTCCCGGACGACTAAAACGGTAGATTACGGGTCATAGTTGCCGTCCCCGGTCAACTTCTAACCTATAACTCCCAAAAGCACAAAGGATCGGTAAACTCTCACCCAACTCTCAACCTCCCGGTTTATTGAGTCAATATGTTTCAAGCTCCTAATCTATTATGATTATCCTCTCCCAATTCAAATCACAAATTAGAAATGCATAGAAAGTGACCAACAATCCATACAAGAATTAAAGCTAGGGCTTGAAAAGATAATAACAAGGAAATAATCAAGACATATATTAAGCATAATAATCAATCCATCACATAATCAACTAGCCTAATCCCCAAACCAATGGGGGATTTTATCCAAACATGTTCACAAACAACAAACCTAAATCAAAGAAATACATAAATGAAAGAGAGAGTAAGAAGTGACAAATCCTATTAATGAGCTTTCTCCAATCTTCTCTCCTCTTCAATGCATTCAATCTTGGTAAAAAGATGTGGTAATGGAGGCTAGGGTTTGGTGTGGAGGAATTGGGGAAGATGGAAAATGGGTGTGTTTGAGGTTGGGGAAGATGAATAATGTGAGGAAAAGGGGGAGAAAGGGGTTTAAGGGCTGAAAAACGCGACTCCGCTCTTTTCCCGCGGTCATGGCCCGCGCCCGTGGTGCTCAAACGTGGGCAAAACTCAGGGAACCCGCGGTCCCGCCCCGCGGCCGCGGGTGGTGACCGCGGTACACCCCTGGAATTGGGAACAGCTGACCCGCGGTCCCACCCCGCGGCCGCGGGTGGTGACCGCGGGGTACTGGGCGTTTTGCACAGTCCGCTCGTTTTGCTCCGTTCTCCCTCGTCCGGACTCGGATTTGGTCGCCGTTTGCGCTCACGGATTCCTCTCGAGACGTACTTCAATCTCATATCTTCAAAATGCTCCAATTAATCCTTTATTTTTCCTGAAATTACTCCAAAACTACACCAAGATATCAAATCTTCATAAAACTAAATATTCGGGCACAAACAAGCATTCACAAGCAAAACATGAAGGGAAATGACAACAAAACATGTGGAATTGAGGTATGAAAACCATGTTTGTCAAGCATATTCTTTATTTGAATATAATATAAGCAAGTATTGTAATCAATGTGGTAATAGCAAAATGAACCACAATTGTCTGAGTAACGAAGTCGAAATTATTATATTCAATGAAATCAAATTTAGTTGAAATTATATAACAATATACTTAATGACCATATATTATAATATAGTATTATAGTCGAAATAATTAAACTCAACATTCATCAAGTTTAATTATATAATTGAAATAATTTTAAATTATATTATTAATTAAACCCGATATAATAATAAGAAATAATTAAAACTCAATGAAATAAAGTTGAATTAATTAAATGAAATTTATCCGAAATAAATGAAATTTAGCAATATAAATATCCGAAATAATAACATAATTTAATATTAGATAAAAATGTATTTTTATCTTATAAAAAAAATCTAATTTTCAAAAAATTAAAAAATAATATCCGAAAACAAATCTAGTACTTATTTTTTTAAGGAGAAACACAAAATCAGTTGAAACAAATTAATAAAAAACAAATAAACACAAAATTTAGGAGTAATAAGTTTCAAAAAATAAATAAATAATATGAATTTAGAAAAAAAATATTCGGAAACAAATCTAGAATTATTATAACAAGAAACACTAAATTATTGGTAACAAATCAATAATAAAATTTAAAAACAAATAAATCAATAACAAAACCGAAAAAAAAATATATTCGAATTATATAATTTATAAAATTTTCTGAAATAAAAACATAAAAATAAGGAAACAAAGTCTTCAAAAATTAAGGAAACAAAATGGAAGATTTTGTGAAAATTAGAAACAAATTAGCCGAAAAAAAAGGAAAGAAAATGGACGAAAAATAAGGAAAGAGAATGGACGAAAAAATCAAGGGAGAGAGACTAATTTCAGATATATATATATACATGGAAAAAATCAAGGGATAAAACAGTAAAACCAATAAACCCCTAAAATCGGCCTACTCTCTACCCACCAAAAAAACCGGTTTTTTACCAAGTGTTCAGTACACCTGGTGTCTGTTTATCACTACTCTATAAAAGAATGTTTAATAGGAGTACTAATTAATTTATTACACGCTCTTCATCTTAATAAATGGGGCTAATTAACAATGTAACTTAATTGCAAGTGGCGTGTAAATATAGACGTAGGAATATTGGAGTTAAATAGTTAAAAGAAACGATGCAACGATTCTTTTAAGCTTTAACCATTTCAGGGAAAGTGATGCTATTTTAAATGTCCTAGTCAATGAGACAGAAACGGAAGTGAAGTGCAAATCATGTTACGGATATACATGGTAATCTAGTTCACAATTTGTAGTCTGACCCAATTAAGTCAATAATTTAGGATTGAAAATATTCAGTTCAATAAAATTATAACCCGAATAGCCTGTAATTGAATAGTTCGACACCTGATAAGGTTGCCTGAAAATAGCCTAAGTTTGTATTCGTTTAATTTTATGAAGTTTTTCTCATTATTTGATTTCCAACTTCATTATTTTGCTGCTGGAAAATTCGTATTATAAGTTTTTTTTTTTCTAACAGTTTATCAAATGTATTTTGATTCAATATTAGAAAGTTATACTCATCATTCCGCTTCTCTATATTTTTAATTCAATACTTAATATAAAACGTTTAGACGTAAAACAAATAGAGAATGATAATCATTTAACAAAAATGTGTGCATCTTTATATCTCTAAGAATTGCATATTAATTATTATATAAGCCGATGTTGAAATGTCAATTATTAATATGTGTATTTGTTTGTTACAAATATAATTAATATTTTCAAAAAAAATAGTATTAGTTAACTTTTTTTAAATAAATTTTCAAGCTCAATTAGCCCGATGGACTAACCCAAAACTCAAACGTTTTAGAGTTAGGGTTAAAAATTTATAACCCAATTTTATTAGAAATTCAATTACCTTGAATTCCTCCCAGTACGCGTTTTTCATCGCTGGCGAAGTCAACTTCCAAATGTACCTACTTGGTTTTGAATCCTCTTAAATGCTCCCGAGCAGTTGGCTGAGATGCCCGGTGGCTCCATCAACTCACAGTGGATATATTCCAATATGTAAAAGTAATATAAGAAATTAATTGTTATACGAAAAATATTATTTAAATTAAAATGCTTACCCACTAGCCATCCTCGTAAAGAGAAACCTCACTCCGTCGCCCCTAGGCCAATCCCTCCTGATCTCGGCAGCTGAGGGGCCTCTGGTCCTTCTATCCTGTGAACTAGTGGCTTGGGGAGTGGAACCCTTAAGAGTCGCATAAATGTTTGCCCGAAATCTGAAGAGGTCTGTCCCCCATGCTCAAACCCAGTAGACTTACGAAAACCTCTACGAAAATATATTTTACCCGTTTCAAATTGATTCACATAAGCATAGACCCAATAATGCAAAACGATCAAAATATCATAAATTACTTGAATCAAACAAAATTTCGGCAGCATAACCCCACTATCCTAACTACCAAGTGTTCGACTCAATCAGTTATATGAATTTACAAATACAACACATCAAATACATTAACAAATAAAATAAAAAGTTAGAACACATGACATACGTGAAATACATCAAATACATTAACAAATATAATGCCAAATATCCCAAGTTGTACATTAACAATTAATCCTATCACCAATATGTTTTATAACCATCACTACCGTCATCATCAGATGACGTGTTTATGTCTTAATCAGTGACTGGTTCATCATCTTCAATGTCAACTATTCCACCAAGGGGATGAACAACACGTGGCAGGTCATCGTCTACAATTATGTGGATAGACATAATAGTAACAACCTCTTCTTGAAATGGTTGATCTAATGTTGAGTTAGATGCGATAGTAGAGACTTCAACCTTTGATCTTGCATAGACTTTGCATACTGACCACCAGTTTTTCTTTGATTGGTTCGTACTGGGATAGGAGCAGTAAAACACTTGAACTGTCTGACTCGCTAAAACAAAGAAATCGTACTTCTTATATCTTTTTGTGTGGTTCACTGAAACCAACTTCAAGTTTGTATCAATAGAAGTTCCCTGATCAGACAAGTCAAACCATTCACATTTAAACAAGACTGTCTTCTTAATTGGATAGTCATGATACTTCAGCACGCATACCTCTTGCAGACGCCCATAAAAGTCTAGCACATCTCTGCCATAGATCGAGCCTTTAATACAAACGCCACTATTGACAGTCGCACTTTCTCTATCATGATCAGTCGTGTGAAATTTATAGCCATTCACAAAATACCCGGAGTACGTTTCAATCTCAGTTAAGGGCTCAGCTGCAAGCAACTTAATATATGGGTTCAAATCGCTGTTAGAAGGACGACTCGCCTATTACACACAATAATTTAAATTTGCAAACCAGTTTTAGTTAAGTAAATGTATTTAACATAAATAAGTCGTCTCTTATATAATAGTTAAACCACCCAGGAAAATCATTATCGTACAAAGCATCTAACTCCGCTCCGGTGATTGAATGATTTGCATATCGCATTTCCTCCTTGAAGACCCTTGGATTGAAAGAAAAAGTTCTATGTTACTACCTACGTACGATGAATATTTATAGACATAAATTGAACGAGTAAACTCACTTGACATATGTGTCTGTAACCTCCGCACAATTGCTCAAAATATACATATGCGCAACAATGTATTCTTTTTGCTCCATATATCTATTTGTCTTTCGGCCAATTGAATGTCCGGAATGTTTGAATATTAAGAGTTCATTAGGATCATCATTCTCATCAACAGACTCATCAGTATTGCGAGGCACATTTCTCAACTTTGTAGTCACATGATCCTCAAAGTAATACGAAGAGAAACTTGACATTTCTTCTAGTATATATGCATTGTTGATGGATCCCTCAACCTAGGCTTTGTTTTTTATATTATTTTTCAATGTCTTCAAATATCGTTCAAAATGATACATCCATCGATGTTGAACTAGACCGATTAGTCGTGATTCATCTGTCAAATGAAATGGTAGGTGCTCCATTGAGTCAAACAAACTCGGTGGGAAGATACGCTCAAGTTTACATAGAGTAACAACTATTTTCTCACTAAGCATTCCCATATCATGTATTGAGATACTACGGGATGTTAATTCCCTGAAGAATGAACTTAACTCTGTAATTATCTGCCAAACGTTCTTAGGAAGAAGTTCTTAAAAGGCAACATGTAGCAGTATTTGCATGAACACGTGATAGTCGTGACTTTTCATGTTGTGCATCTTTAGGGAATTCAAATCAACGCATCTGCTAATATTTGATATGTACCCATCGAGAAACTTAAAACTCATGATCCATTGAAATAAAATCTTCTTTTCATCCCTGTCAAGCGTGTGACATGCTTTTGGATACTATCGGGCTCCACCCAATTTCTTCAATTCAGGCCGTCGACAGAAGATGTTCAACTCTTCTCTCGACTTTTCTGTATCTTTTGTCTTCCTTTTCACATTGAGGACAGTGTTGAACACGTTATCAAACACATTTTTTTCAATGTGCATGATATCCAAATTATGTTGAATCAAAAGATCCTTCCAATAGGGAAGATCCCAAAATATGCTTTTCTCTTTTCACCCAATGTGTTGATCTTTTGCGAGTTGGATGTTTCTGACATCAAAGTCTTCTGTAACCTTCACGAAGCCCAACCCTTCGATTAGATTCAATATTTCTGTTTTCGATCTCTGTTCTGGTGGATTCACATTGCAGACCTTATTTTTCAAGAATGAAGTTTTATTTCTCCTAAACGCATGGTTACGACACGAGGTAAGAACTTTCGATGATTGTCAAACAACGATTGTTTTCCACTCTTCGGTAGAGTGAATGCTCATGTATCCTCCATATAATGTGGGCAGACCAATCTTCCAGATGTACCCCACCCAGACAACATAGCATATGCTGGAAAATCACTAATAGTCCATATAAGAGCTGCACGCATCTGAAAGTCTTTGTGGGAGGTATGTAATCATTTTATCTTTAAGATATAATCAATTTTTATCCCAAAGGGAGAAGATCCTTAAGAAATTGATTAAATCTATCCCACAATATAGTAGCATATATGTAATCATTTTATCCTAAATACATACTAGCATACTTAAACATTTATCAACATACTTATTCAAAAAATTAACTTAAAAATTACTTATTCATACTTGGTGAAGTCGGTTCTTACCAACACTCTTTTACAATCTAAATTGCGTAATCTAACCTGGTTCTCCTGGTGATTTCAGATGTGACTTCCTCTGGATGGATTATCCCTTCTTTGAGCCCTTCATTTCTTCCTTAACTTCTAATGGTCGGAAATATTTGAAAATGCTAGTGACTTGATGATTCTCCCGAGTAATAACTAAGACAAAACTAGAAAATATTCAAAAAAAGCCCCCTTGATGTTAATGATACTCCTTCTATATATAGGCCGTGTGACCTAAGGGTAATTTTGTCCTTCTACCTTGATACTACGGAGGGGTATTTTTGTCAACTCACTCCATTTCCCCTTATCCTTCAGGGTGAAAAAGGTCTTTTCCTTTAACAAGCATCATACACGTAAGCCGACAGATTGTTAGTTAGGAAAAGTGGTCCCCTTAAAGTGAACAGTGACTGGCTACTTTTCAGCCACGGTTATGCCTTCCGTAGGTGCTCTTTCCTTTATTCCGTATAAAGTTACCTTTTTCCTTCGTCAGATCCTCTTTCATTATACGATAGACCCATAGTTCGGGTCCTACTCTGAGATGTAACAGATCTGTCTGTGGGTTCTAATTTGATATGGCACTCTGGATGAGGTCTGGTCTGGGGGCTCCTTGCTACCCTCCAAGTCCACTCTGAGTGCCCAGCGGCAGGGGATTCCGCTGTTATATAGCGGCCTTCCTCTATTCTTGAAATATGACTCCCTTATGGGCTCACCTCAGATGACATCAGCTTTGAAACTACCCACTAGAGGCAAGGATTCCAGAATATTCAGGATCTCGGCTACACAAAGGGACCCCTATTTTTAGGATCCCGAATATCATCCTCATCAATACTTAATCTAACAAATTCATACTTAATCATACTTTATAAACTAATAAATTCATACTTAATCATACTATAAATTAATTAAAATTTACTTAATCTAATAATTTTAATCTAACAAAATAATAGTAAATAAATAAATAAATAAAATGGCGAGAGCATACGATAGTGATCGGCGGCGGAGCGGTGTCAAGGCAGCGGCGGCGGCGACAGGGCTGAAATGAAAGAGAGAGAGTGCGGGTCACAGAGATAGAGAGAGAGAGATGAGGGGGGAGACTTACCTGGACGGTGGCGGCGAGCGGCGGCGGCGAGAGAGAGAGAGGGGGCTGGGCGGCGCGAATGTGCTGTTAGGGCACATTCTGCCAGATTTTGTGTTTTAAATTTTACCGATGGCAGGTGCCGTCAGTATTAGGTGGCCCGCTTCACATTACCGACGGCGTCGTGTGCCGTTGGTACTGCCGCCGGTAGTTTTAAACAAATAATAATTAAAAAATTTATTTATAACAACGACGGCGACCTTGTTCACCGACGGCAGCTAGGTCCGTGTTTCGTGCCGTCAGTAAGTCTCGGTGATTACCGAGGGCAAGATTGCCCTCGGTAATTTTAGTAGGTATTTGACGAATTTTTTATAGTGTTGATAATTTGATAAAATTGGCCCGAAACCCGGTGATTTAACATATTGATATCCCTGTATGTATATACGTACGCTCGTCTCAACTTTTTTCCCTACTTTAAATTCTCTTTTGCACTTGCAATTGTGCCATGGAAAATGTGTGGAATAAAAGTTCTATTCTCAATAGTTTCATTTGATGATATTAATCACACACACAAACACTTAACTCCCTCCAGTAAGATATTTTTTGAGTTAGAAGAATAAGAATGGTGGGGATTGAACCCTATACATGAAGAGTCTTCACTGTTTCAATGTATTTTAAAATTTAACGTACATTAAAAGGTGATATTATATCAAAAATACTTATTGATTTATTATGCCCTTATTTATTAATTCAAAAGAAAATGATTGTTAATGTTAAGGAACATTAAATAGGGATATACTAAGAAATTTTTAAATGTTAATACGCATCTAATAGTAAAATGCACTATATATCTCGGGGCTGATAAATAAAAAAGAGAATAGAGGATTACATTTTTTTCGCAATGATACCAATAGATATTATTCATATGTTAATATTCCATATTATATGCATTTCATTACTTAAATTACACAACAATGTATATTAGACCATCACGCTGATCGAAATTCATAATATGATACTTGAATCTGGATGAAAACTAATATGTGGTGGCACATTTATAAGGTTTATTTCATTAAATGTGTTTGGATCCGAGTACAAAATTCATTGTTCTGATCATATACTATAAAATATTATTTGCACTAAAAAAATCTCAGTACACGAACCTTTGTCACCAATAAAAAAGAAAATAATGAAATAATTGTTGGCATTGGTAAATGCACTAAATCGTGATACTTTTTGGGATCCATTGGATTGAGTCGATTGACAACTCCCAGATTAAGTGGAAGATAATGCCCAAATCCTATTTCCCTTTGGTGGTTGGAAACTAAAAAGAGTCTATTCTATTTATTGATGGGCCACTGGAAATTCTAGTGGGCCTAAATAATAGCATAATAGTGGGATTGAATATTAATGGACTCAGCTTAATCTGGAACCTAACAAAATTTTAATTTTGTTTTCGATGTGGATCAAAACAAATTTATCCGTCGAGAGATAATTTATGGTGAGAAAACGAAGAAAGAATATCCATATGGTAGAAAGTAAGTACTACATTTTTGTGTTACACTTATTTTACTTTTGTTAATGTACTCTACTTGTATATCTTATTGTCCCAACCAAGTTTTTTTAAACTTAATTTTTTAGAAAAATCTGTTTCTAACACCTTTTGTAGTTGATTTTTTTTATTTTTTTTTCCGATTTTAGATCGTACAAGCTATATTAATTTTTGCATCCGCCACTGCTTATATATGCAGATGGTTCGAATTATGAACTTTTATATGTGCATGAGATCATTATTGCATTACATATTTAAGTAAGAAATATAATATGTGAATCTTGTATTTTCTAATTATTGATATTCATGAGTTCTCTTTTCTTTTCATAAGTTCTCTTTGTGCTGTGAAATTTGAAGCTGTTCCAATTTGCTGAGTCACGAAAATTGATACATCAATGAATGCAATATAAATCAATGAATGCAATATAATGCTAGTTGAAGTTTTTTCCAAATTAAAAAAAAGGAAAGTGACATAGACCACATAATAATCTCCATTACTATAAAAATACATATCTTTATTGAATTTTTTTAGGCAATTTATTGAAATCACTTTAAATACTTTTTGTGTTGGCCAATCAAGCAATATTTATCATCATTTTCATTTCTCACCGCCCAAAATTTCTCACTTACTATCATTTAAATAGTTGTCGCTTTAATATTCATGTGTATTTCTTTTAATAAGACTTCTCATATTCGATTCAAGAACTAGAAACCTAGGAATTAATCATATATGTGATATGGTTTTAATTAAAAATTCAGTCACACATTCTCTCAAAAAAAAAAAAAAAATCAGTCACACAAAACTATATATATTGATTTAGATATTTTTGTGAACCCCTAAATCTTATTTTACCATTATATAGAAAAAAGTTGTGTATGTGAGGGTTACTCGATTCTCGTAATGATTTATTGAAATTTATTTTACTTAAATTTAAAAAGTTGATAGTTATTGTTGTTAATGGGCGACACCGACGTAATGTGAGATAAGTGGAAGATTAGTTGATTTTGAAATAGAGAAAGTGGTAAACCAGCACTAATTAGTGGGCGCAGTGATACACCACACTAAAGCCGCTCAATTATCAAAAAGCATATATATTAATTTATCAAAGAAAGCATATATATTAATATCAATCAAGGTTTACGTTAAATAAAGTATAGGATTGTAAACCAACAGAGCTACTTGCAAGTTATTTGAATTTTGATTTGAAAAAAGCTTCGAATTTAATTTCGAGCTCAATAATTTTATTAAGTCGAGCTCGAGCCTGACATCACTTGACTCGTTGAACTCACGAACATGTTCAAATCCGTTTGTTCGTAAATATATTTACGAGCCTATTCACGAACCTTCAATTGAATTAGTGCACGAGCCTTAAACGAGTCGAGCTCGAGTAACATATTAATTAAAAAGTTTAACTAAATATTTAATGAGTTCGAGCTCGAACATCAAATATACGAATATTTAATGAGTCGAGCTTGAGCTCGAATTCGACATTATCGAGTATCACACTATTTGAGCTTGAAACGAACTCAGACTCAATAATTGAATGACGAGCCGAGCTCGATCAACACGATAGAAGCTCGAATCAAGTTCGAACACCTAAATATTTAGATGAACCGAGCCTAAATCTGTTGGTATTTGACTCGATTAGACCTGTTTACCACCCTTGACAAAGTATAAGGACGTGTGGAAATCAATATTTTAATGCAAATTAGATTAATCATTAATTCCTCCCACCTCTATTGATTTTACGTATTTCTAATTATCACGAGTAAATTTGATTTCATCTTTCGACAATGCTATCCTTAATTATTTTTTGTTTAGAGAAATTAAACCTCGTAAAAAGCCTAATTTGAGCATAAGCTATAGGTCAAAAGAAGAAATTGAATCAGAATGATTTTAGAGATTTTCTCCGTTTAAAATCCTAATTTACTCTGCCAGTGCCATATTTTAGCATCTTACTCAAATGCACAGCAATTTTAATGGTGGAATGTCTACCAGAGAGAGATGATGATGATGACGACGACGACATCATACCACACACACACTGCATCTATTTAAACCCTCTGCTTCCAGATACAAATTCCCCCTGCGAAAATGTGGAATGAGGAATTCCACGCATCTTGAAAAGCCAGCGGCGGCGATTTGGCATCTCACCGGCAAGCACTCATCTCATTGGCTTTTTCTTTCACTTTCATGTATTTCACTTTCATTTGTATTATATTATCGTAATTGCCAAATCATAATCTGGTTTTCTCTAGTCGCACACCTCACTCAATAGGTTAGTAGAGTGACAAATCGAATTAATTCCAATCATCTAAAACTACAGAAATCGACTTGCTTGATAATGGTGAGTTGCATGAATGATATTCTACTATTATACAAAAAAATAAACTTCCCTTGAATGCGTGGAAAACAAAGAAAGATGGACTAAAACGAAGGTCCCCAAGATCCCTTTCCGGTGTTCAACAGCGAGACATAAAGCAACTGGTTCCACGTATCAGGCACTCCGGGCAAGCACCAGTGGCTGCAATCTTGCGCATGGACTTGTCGCTGCGCTGCCTCATAGTCGGGCCTGTACACCGACGGGTGCCCATCCTTTCTATAATCCGTCAATCGGCTTATGTTGAGATATGCAACCGGGGTTTTCGCATCCTTGAGCACGTGTTCTAGAATCCTCATTTTCGCAGGATATTTCGCTAAATAAGCATCCTTCATTATCGGCTCCGTTTCGTTATTGCACTGACCTCCTGCGTTCCATGGTCCACCCCTGCAAACCAAATCACACATATGCTACTTCAACCACCACCAATCATCTATGCGTTTTAGACTCAAAATCAAGTTCAATTAAGTCTCAGTGCCTAAAAGTCAAGCATTATGCAATTTGGTATTGTGAACCTATCTATGCATGCAGCTGTCAAACATTTAAGTCGCAACTAATCATCAAAAAATCATATCTTAAATGTGGGTTCCACCTTTTCTACAACTAGGTAAATCAAATTCACATGATTTCATAGGAACCTCAACCTTCACAAACATCATGCTATGGGTTAGTAACCATGATCTTTAAAATAAGGTGTTGAATGAATAATAACATTAACAGCACATAAAGTTACAGGGAACAGAGGTTTCTGAACATACCTAAAATGCGTGACCGAATATCCCCTGAAAACAACTTCAGTTTTGTTAGGATCAATATTCTTATCGACCCATCGAGCCCAAGTGGCGAGCGCCCTCTTGAATGCTTCCAGAACTTTAAGCCTCGGGTGCACATAATCACCTTCCTGGTAATAGCCTTCTCTGTGAAAAAGTAACATATGAAAATTACAATTAATTCAAATTCAGGTAATGAAAACTTGTATCATGATTGATGAGAGAGGGAACACAACTCACCCGCGTGAGGTTTTCTCGTGAGTCCACCAGTGGCCGGTATTGAAAATAAGCACGTCTGCATCGTGATACATTGAAGTCGTAGCATCCATCAAATCCAGTCTCAATGTCTCAACAGAACCATTTTTTCCATTGAAGGATGATTCCTTTACAAGGAAAGGAGAACTAACAAAGTCTACAGAGCAGTTGTAGTCCTTCAAATACAGCAAAAGTATAAGGAATTAGGCACGAGTATTTCAATATTTATTCTACAATTTGAATTGTAAGAACATACCTCAAATCTGAAAGCATAAAACCCCTTCTTTTTAAATTCGTGCTTCCCAGATATCTCGTATACTCGGCTTTTGTCTGCAACCCCATGGCGGAGAATGCAAACAAGAGATTCCCACATGTTCCTATTCAAAGAATCGCCAACAAATACTAGCTTTTTCCCTCTAAGTCTCTCAAGAAAATCAATCACATTGAACCTGGAAACCATTACAAAATACTTTTATATATCAAATGGATCATAGCGTTTGCTAAGCCAGCAGCAGAATAAATATCAGTTCCAATATAGATATTTAGTTGATGCAAAACAATCTGAGCTTTCATTGTGTACCACTTTATAAACTACCTAAATCAGAGGTTTCATTTTATTGAACAAAAACAAGATAATACTTTGCAACAACATATCACTCCTCAAAGTAATCTAAACACTCTACACAAAATTTAGCAAAAGCAGAAAAAGGAAAGAGAGAAATCAGTGAAAGTAAAAGAAGTTATCAACTATCGAGAAGCCTGGCTCTAGCAGACTTTGTTTGTTGATCTAGAGCCTAGAACACTAGCAGATGATAACTGGTGGAGGTTCTAAAGAAGTTCAAAAGCAGCGTTTAGATAATGCAATACGCATTAACATTAGCTGGAGCTGGAATCCATACAAAACTATCATTCAAGAATGCATCTTAGCGACTACATTACTATAGTTAGAAACAAACATGAGAAGAGTCACCATTTGTTTCCATAAATACATATCTCAAACTCAAATTTGTCAACATTGTTATATAGTAGTATACAACAAGTCACACCAATATAGGCAACATTTTTGTGAACATCTATCCAAAATAACCCAAATAGTGTAATCCCTAGATCCACTATTAGTAGAAATCACAATGTAAATCTTACCTGGGGATGTCACAGTCATATGGCTGCCATCTCCACTTAATATACTCACTATCAGGTCTCCCATTAAGGTGGCAATCGAAGTCCCTATCGATATAAGGACAGGAACCGGGAGGATAATATGGCTCTGCATTATCCCTCACCCATCTACCATTGAAGATGTCACAGTTCTTGTAGGATCTATCACTTGCAGCAGGTGCAGGTGCAGGTGCAGGTGCATTCACTCCTTCATGCCTTAAACCACCATTACTCGAACAATTACCAACATGGCCGCCTTCCAAAGATTCAACCCCCGACCCACACGAGCTCTGTTCATCCTCAACAGACTTAGCAGTGGAAACCTCACTCGCATCTCCCTCTCCCAACTCACCATCTTCTTTCAAACTAACACTCTCATTCTTCACATTACCAACGGAATCCCCAACACGGAGCGCCCCCGATTCCCTTCTTCCCCCACTATCATCCACCAAGATTGCATTCCCAACAGGCTGTGACCCGTTTCTCGCACCTCTCTCCAATCCAACACTTCCTTCAAGAATAAAGCTCACATCTTCGAACTTCACCGACTGATTACCCGCAGGGGCGGTCTCAAAACCCTCCTCCCCACCTCCAGATTTCACAGAATCCGCCCCCTTACCACTCGCAGTAACATTTGCATCAAGGGTTTCATTCAAAGGAAATTGCAAATTCGGAGTAACACTAGAATTAGTAGTATTATGCCAAGAAACAAAAGAAGTATTACCGCGTGAGCCAAGATTGTACAGCCCTTGAAGAAAAGGGCCTTTGGATGAAACACTAAATAGTAATGCGCTCAAAACGATGAAGAACAACACGATGCCAAAGCTACAGGGCGAAACTACCTTCCTCCTCTGAGATGATAATACCTGATCTGAAAATGCCATCTTTTTCAAATCCATAGATGATAGAGTAGAAAAAAAACTCACCATCTTGTGTGAAATACAGCCAAAACCTCAAAGAAAAAAGAAGTGGCAATTTCTTTTTCTCTCTTTCTTTTTTCTTCTTGAGATATAGAAGTGGCAGAGCATGTGTATGTACGTATTGATCGTCAGGAAATGTGAAGTTCGTCTTCTAGTAGTTGGCTTATCGTTAGAGTTCTGATGTTACTTTGGAAAGAGATGATTATAAGATTCGGAAAAAACCAAAGAAGCTCCGTTAAAAGTGATTGAAGAGGGTTTAAAGTGGTAGTTTCTTCCAGGAAGGAGACATTATTAGAGATACTGACACACAGTAAGTAAGAGAATGACGAAATTGCCCTCTCTCTCTTAACTAAACAACGAGATTTTTGAATGTAAACGCTAGATGCCCGCCCGGTCTCGTGGATGCCTTCTCATCCCTTTCATTTTATTTATTTTTTCCTATCACTCTAAATAGAGGTATTATTTTTAATATTTTATTTATTTTAATAATAATATATTTATCTAATTCTTTATAATATACAGTAAAAGTTATAGCATCATTCCTTAAGTATTAAAATTATACATTGTGCAAAAGAAAATGTGTTGTCCGAAATTATATGCAATCTGCTTGAATTTTTTATTACGTCAAAATAAATGAGATTTAAGACCTTATCTCAAAGCAAACGCACCTTTAGGATAAAGTATAACAGTATAACATTTTTATGAATAACTATATACTCCCTCCGTCTACAAAACATTCTTGCAATTTTAATATATTTGTATTCATTGTCACTAATGGACCCACCACTTTTAAAAATTACTCCACTAACTATTACCATTTTTCTTAC
Source organism: Salvia miltiorrhiza (assembly GCF_028751815.1). Taxonomy (NCBI): domain Eukaryota; kingdom Viridiplantae; phylum Streptophyta; class Magnoliopsida; order Lamiales; family Lamiaceae; genus Salvia; species Salvia miltiorrhiza. The sequence goes on along the minus strand of NC_080393.1, from coordinate 24,300,610 downwards.
CTGTCGGATCTCTTCTTCACTCATCAAATATATAATTATTTTTTCTTAAAGTTCAAGCTGCCTTTTCTTAGAAAAATATTTCGTGTACAGAGGAGTATAATTTACCTTTAATAAATATTGAATAATTTTCTTTATGTGATTTATAGTATTTGAATATGTTTTGTTGAAAAAAAATTATGTTTTGAATGATACAAAAATCCAATGATATCAAATTTTCGATGATAACTGAATCTGCTAATAAGTATGATCTCGGTTTACTTGTTTTGAATTGATATCTTTACTTTACATATCATCAGCTAAGTTGAACATGCTCAACATAGATGATGGTGCAACTGATTTAGATTAAGTGTTCCTTCCTACCTGAAGTGCAGTAAAGCTAAAATCCGAGTCAAAGAAAAAGAAGACTTAGAGAAATCCTATAAAGTCTCAAAGGTTGCCAAAAGTATCAATTGAAGAAATCCTAGTTGAAGAAGAGGTTTCTGCAGAAGAAGAAGTCCCAGCTGATCTCAGGTTAAGAGGAGAATCAGCTGAGAAGAAGAAGAAGAAGACTCAACAGAAGAAAAGATCCAGCGGATGTGTAGATCTAGCTGAGAACCAAGAAGTTGTTGATCAAATAATCCAACTGACCTCAAGTCCACTGAAGTGGATCCCACTGAAGATCATCGGTACCTGAGAAATTGCAAAGTAAATCCAAGGTTGCAGAGTTCATAGTACGAAGTTGCAGGACTCGACAACGGCATCTCATACGCAGTCCAACAAAAAGATTTCAACTACAAACGGGTCGAAAATTGAAGAAGTCTCTCTCTAACGGCTCTATTCAAATCTCGCTTATATATATATATATATATATATATATATATATTACGAAAGATGAAAATCAAATGCGCCTACGCATTTGATTTCTTAAGCTGTTAACCTATCTCTCAAAGACAACAACAATATTTGAAGAGAAACTCATTCTAAAGTATAATATTCCAAGTTCATGCTTGTGAACCAATACTTAGTTCCTAGCTAGGTGTAGTGGGTAAAATTCGTGTAAGCCTAATTAACAAGAATTATATAGCCCAACGGGCTAGCCCAGTAAAGCGGTCCATACCACACTCATAGCACAAAGTCTAAAGTAAGCCCATATGCGGGAGATACGTGAATCCGCCAGAAAAAACCCTAAATGCGATAGTTACTAGGCGATTAAGTCAAATGAGAGTCACGGGAGATCGTTTCCTAAGAAGTCGGAACCGCTAGGGTTTCAACAAGCATTCCAGCAAACCCTAACTCTAGTCGCCTCCCCGCAGGTCCGTGATCTATATATGATGATTCACTAACGCAATCAGGGGCATCGACAGTCACTCGTATCCACTCTGGCACTCACACACGATCTTTCACTCTCATTCTCTCCTGCACTCCCCGCTCTTCCGTTCCGCCTCCACGCTCACAACACTCTAGGGTTCCGATCACCCGACTAGCCCCGCTAGCCCGGACGTCTGTTGCCCCTCATTCCACATCGCTCATTAGCTCTAACTCCGACTACCGGGACACCCCGATCTTCCGGATATACCACTTACTACAACCTCTCTCTATTATTTATTTATTTTCATTACGTTACTTATGTCTATTATTTATATTAATTCACTAACTTGAGCGTCGGAGGCCCTTCCATCTACACCCCCACCGGTGCTCTTCGGAGGGCTCTAACGTTGCTTGTGGTTTTAGGTTGCTAGTGTCCGTCGATCCAGACGTGACTGACGTCACTTCCGTAATTGTTGGATTCACCCCCAACAATAGGCATTTCTCATTGTGATATCATAGAAGATCTTAAACACATTGAAGTACCCTTATGTTCTTCATTGTAACATTGTGTTCAACTAGTTGGAAACCACCTTCGAAACCCGACACCCCTTGTAAGAGATAGGTGTTAGAGTTAAGAGGAGTTCATCAAGTAAGCTACAAGTGAGTAGAATGAAAACAGAAAGTGAAGTCGGACGCAACTAAGTACATTGCTTGAAACGATCACGGTCGCAAACCCCGGGGATCAGCTTAATGGAACTAGCTTATCAGCTGATTTCCAACTATAAAAACAAGGAACTTGATTGTAGTGGAATCTCTTGTTCAACAGGACAGTGGATGTAGGAGCAGTCAGCTCTGAACCATGTTAAGTCTCTATGTGCTTTATTTTCTATTTTACTTACTGCGATGTATCATAAAGCATACAATAATTCAGCATTATCTTTATGAAACTTAGTGAATTTGTTTTATAACTCTTGATTAAATTGTATATTGATTAAGCTGAAGAGATTTTTTAGAAAATGAGTATTTCAACCACCATATTCCGCGCATATATTAGTCATCAATCTACTTGATCAACTGACGAGCAGACAGTAAAGTTGATAAGATCAATCATTGTGAAAAGACTTATTTGGAACATAGTTAGTGTACTCAGGTACGTGATCAAAATCAACATGAGTTGAAACTGTTCTTTAGACACAACTTTGAATAGCAACGAAAAATTGTAATTGGTGTACTCTCTCTCTCTCTCTCTCTCTCTCTCTCTCCCCCCCCCCCTTCCCCTCCCCCTCCCCCCTCCAATGCACGAATACGCACTCGCTCGAGACCAACAAATTCTATATTAAAATCTTTAAGATTTTCTAAAATCGACATCTAATTTAAATATATTTAAAGGATAGTCAAGAAAACGCGGGGTTTGACGATGATAATGATACTTAACTAAATTATGAATAAAATCGACCCATACCTAATGATGAGATTGTATTAGGGCTCATTCATTTACAATGAATTAGGACCAATACCCAAGTCATAAAACTCGCGATCGATGGAGCTAAACACAGACAAGGAGGAGCACCCCAAACTAGTTCATGCTGCCCAAGGAGAGATAGACCAATTAACCAAGGATCGAATATGTTGCCAAGCAAAATAGATCTGTCAAACCCGGGCAGAATGCTTCAGACCTGAAGACGAAAGCAGAGCAAGCTGAAAAAAAGATAACCTAAACAACTTTGTGGATGATGTGATATTATGAAGCAAGTCTGATTACTAAGGAGCACCTGAGAGCGGCAGATTTGAGGAAGAAGACAGAAGACGCTTTATAGCTGACAGTGACATAAATGGGCGTAACTAGGAGTGGTCCCGTAACCAACCGTTTTGCAGGTGATCGATCACATCACAATCCCTGATGCGTGGAGGCAGTAGAATATTTGTTGTCGGCCCACGTGAAAATAAAATAGCTAAAGAGACCAAAATACCCTTCGGCCTTAAGAAGAATAGAGTTGAAATAACGAAACTATCCATACTCAGCTTTGTAATTACTAAAATACCCTTATTTTAGGGGACAGTTTGAGTATTATTTATTGAAAATAATATGATCAGGCTGACTTTATTTCACAAAGTAAATTCCTTTTTTTTCCTCTTGGATTTATGTTATTTTCAATAGTTTTTCAATGATAAATAGATATTTAGATACCTGTAAATTAGTCATCTATTTAATTTGGCACCATTTTTATTTGTTAAAATTGAGTTCATATACACTTTCATTTTTGTTTATTAATTAATTATCATGTTTAATAGACAATATTTTCTAGGATATCACCCACGCAATGCGTGGGAGCTATTTAGATTTTACGATATAAGATATATTTAAATTATACTTTATAAATATTGATAAATTTACAATATAAGAATAATACAATAATAAATAATTGAAAAAAAGAACTTTAATATGATAATATGACTTCGTGATAATTTTATATCGCATTTCACTTGATTTTATATTGGTGATAATTTTTAAAGTATGTTGTTGAAGTAAAGAGACTAAGTAAATTATAAAATATAAATAGTTATTTGATTGGAACCCCATATTTGAAAAACATTGCTTCTTTCTTGCTGCTCCCATAAGCCAATTACCCCCTATAATGCACGGATTCGCCGGAAATCAACCCCGTGCAGTATCCGATTCGCGCGGGGGGCGGGTGCGGGCACGATTCGCGTGGGATTCGCCACCTGGCGAATCCCCCAAAAATCAAAATAAAAAAAATCGGATTCGCGTGTCGGGTGCGCCAATCTCACGAATCCGGCTGTGGCGAGGGAGATATAGAGGAAGGAGGGGATGTTTCCGGTGAGCGACGGTGGTGCGGTGGCTTCGGCCTCTGTTGTGCTGTTCCGGTCGGACAAAGGGAGGAGACAGATGGGCGGTGCTAGATCTGGAAAGGAGGGGAGGCGGCTGGGCGCGCCTCTGTTGAAGCAGGGGCGGCGGCGATGGCTCCAGGTAAGGACCACAGAGAGGTGAGAGTGACGCCGGGCAGGAGAGAGAGGTGGCTGGCGGCGATTGTCGCCGGAAAAGGGAGGACACCGCGACTGGGGCGCAGTGAGGAAAGGACAGAGAGGATGGTGAGGAGAGATAAGGGGGGGCGTGAGTTGTGTGTGTGTGTTGTGGTGTGAGTGAGTTTTAACTTTTAAATTAGGGTAAAAAGGAAAATTGGGCTTGGGCTTGGGCTTCTAATTAATTAATTGCTTTGGGCCTTTAACAAATTTTAATTCTTTAAATAGTCATATATAATAACAATATATATATATATATATATATATATATATATATATAACACGGACGTATTATTCACGAATCGCACCCTACCATTTTTGAAAAATCCGTATCCCCGCACTGAAATCGTATCGCTCTCGCACCCGCCCCCCGCACCTATGCAATCTAGCCAACCCCAACCCTCACAAAGGATATTGTAACTATTTTTGCTTCTATAAAACACATATGAGTTGAAAGCCTCATACAATTCAAACAATAATATGCTAATTTCTTTAAAAAATTGAATTCATTTTTAACCACCACACTACTTTGTTAGAGAATGTTACTTTCATATTTCATTTTAAATACTCAAAACACCAGAAAGCGGGAAAAAGTTAGAACTAAGATAATTACATAACTCACAAATTAAATGGTAATTCATTTGATACAACAACATCAATAAGAAATGCATAATGATCAAAGTCTTTAGTTCTTAAAAATAACATAAAAAATTATCACACTAAAAATCTTGAACATAAAGTATGAAGGGATGCATAAGGACAAACATATATATTCATTCATCTATCAAAGCACCAAACATAGAAAATACTTCAAATAACAAAACATATAAGAGGACCCACATCGTTTAGCTCATGCGGGTAGCTCGAGTCAGCTGCACTGATAAGCCAGCTGATTCAGGGCCCCTGACTCGAGGCGGCTCCTTCGGATAAGTCAAAGTCGAAGGGTTTAAAATTCAACATGTGTATTACACGCTCCATATGAGCCAACGTAATGACCCAATGTAACACTTGACTCATAAGTGGGCCCAGAGTATGGATGAGTTAAGTATTGACTCAACCAATATACCTGCTCTAATTTTTGTACTAATTATTACATTCATCTTGCATTGTTCATATCAAAATCATACTCCCCACCAAATACAATATCAATGACTCTTTATATCAAGTATATGAAAATATTCATATACTACATTCATGTATATATATGTTTGAAACTCAATCTAGTATGAGTTTGAAATTCATATCTCCTTGAAACCACTTTCAAAATACTTTTCATAGAAAACGGTGCACTACACAACATACTTTTCATCAAAATTGTGATACTCGTTCACAATATCCGTGAGACTAAAAATAAATTTTTAAGCAACCTCTCAAATTTAGCGATAAAATAATTCTAATATTTTTCACAAATTTCTATTTACTCTATAATTATCTTAGCCTCAATTTTTGCAATTATAAGTAGAATAGTTGATGAGAAAATGAAAAAAAAAAATGATCCAAATTTAAATACAAACTAAAATAAATAAAAATGAAACTTGATAGCGAGGAATTTGTTGGTATAAGAATCAACATGTTGATAATGTAAAAGCTTTGACGAAAGTTCTAGCAGAGAAACCATGGGAGATTCGTGCGATATGATTTAACCTTATCTACAATATTACTCACATTACTTGTTTTAGTTAATAAAGAAATTCATGCATATTGAAATGATACTACCTTCATTTTTGAGAAAATGAATAACTAATTTTGATCTTTGGAGTCGAATAATTTGCTGTCATTTTAATCATTTGTATCATAATTTTTACGTTATTTTACAGATTCATTGCCGCAATTACAAGCTTATGTAATCAGATATTTATCTAATTAACATAATAATATTAGGCTATTTACATAATTACAATTATTATATGCAATTAATACCATGAATCAATCCATCAATATGTTACTACGTACATGATTTATTTCTAGAAATGAAAAGATGAAATAATTCGTGTTCGAATGTTATTATTTTCAAAATTTGTAATCGTGGCTATTGATAATCTATCTATGATATATTAAAAATGTAACTTCCAATCTGAAATCAATTTTTAAATTCAGTGGCAATTTTATAGTTATAATAAAATTGAAGGTTTATTTGTAAATTATATTTTTTCTTTTTATTTACTTTTTCTTTATCTTCCCCTCCACATGATAAAGGCTTCAATTCGTATTTGAAAAATGCATCGATTAGAGGCACGATAAATTATTTTCGGTAGTTAAATAACTCACATTAACTAAATTAGTGATCAAGACCACATCATTTACATATAATTTTTTGTGTTTTGATTAGCCAAATTGCCTTGTTTGGATAGTGAATTTATAGTTTTCTATTTATCCCTATGATACCTGCAAAAAAGCAGATAACAAAAGTAAAGAATAGTATGAACAATAATAAAATATATAAAAAGGTACTGAAGAAAAGTGTGTGTAATATACAATGCAATAACAAATAGTAATAAAAAGAAAACGATCACTAACGATTGAAGCCTTGCAAATGAAGATCAAACTTCAAAATGACAAACCTATATTTATAGAGGAAATGACCCAATTCAAATTTTAAAATTTAATTATTCTTTATTGTTTAAAGTTGCACAAATTTTCAGAATTAGACAATTTTTTCGTTGTCCACCACTCCATTTATGAATTGAAATTAATCAAGTTTTATAAGTTAAACACAGTAATACATAACTCCATCGTATTTGTCCTGATTATTTGGGCAAATTTTATACCAATCCAATACTCTATTTATGATTTGAAAACCATCAAATTTCTCAACTAAACTAAAATATAAAACATACTGTAGACAATTAAATTTGTCGTCGAATTAAATCGTGTCACGTGTAAATTCATGAATTAAATATTCAATTATATTTTCTATTTTATTAAATGGGATTTTATTCCTAAATTAAATAGATATATAATTAATATTTAACATAAATGAATTAATGGGCTTATGGACACCTAAAGCCCTAAGGCCCATGCATGAAGGCCCAAAGCCCATAAAGCCCACGAAGCCCATCTCCAAAATCTATAAATAAAGGTGTTGGGGTGCTCATTAGAACAACGTGAAGGAGCGGAAGATCGAAGAGCATAAAGAATTCTCTCTAGTATCACAAGTTGAAGTGGAAGATTGAGGAGTTCAAAGAATTCTATCAAGTATCAAGTATTCATCAAGTATCCTTCAAATCTTCAAGATCTTCAAGGCAACATTCAAGTATCCTTCGAACATTCAAGTATTTGAGCATTCAAATCTTCAAGTATCCTTCGAATCTTCAAGTATTTGAGCGTTTAAATCTTCAAGTGTCTTCAAGAATTCTATCAAGTCTTCAAGTATTCTTCAAGTATCTTCAAGTGATCAAACCTTCAAATCTTCAAGTGATCAAGGCGTTCTTACAAATTCCAAGAACGATCTTCTTCAAATCAAATCAACCAAGTCCCAAAGCTTCAAGGCGTTCTTACAAAATTCTAAGGACGTTCTTCTCAAATCAAATCAAGTTCAACGTTCAATCCAAAATCATGACTTAAGTCCTTTGGATTGGCGTCATCAAAACAAGTATTTCAAGAACCTTCGAGTTTGTTCAAGAATCAAATGGAAGAGAAGAATCAGAGGATTAACTAGAGATTGCAACCCGCATAAATCTATCTATCAAATCTATCAAATTATCTTTGTGACGCATTTTTGTATTTTATCAAATTGAAATACGAAAATTTGTGTTTACAAATTTTGGCACGCCCGGTGGGACCTCTCATCTCTACTCTTCACCAAAAATCTTGAACTATGTCTACTCAATCAAATGCAGCTGCTCCAGCTTCATCCAAAGCTTCTTCGGCAAACGTTGGTATGATCACGCGAAGCAAATCTAAATCATTGCAAGGAGTGTCCAAGCCGATCTTTCATCTTCCATCTATCCATGAAGAAGATGACAACTTTGAGAGAAGCTTCACATTCCCCACTGAAAATTATCAACTCCATGCAAGTGTCATGATGACAAACACTTCCACCATGGAGGAACAACTCTTGAACTTGACAAAGATGGTTGAATCTCTAACCAAGCACATCCAAGAGCAAGATGCCCAGATTGCAAAGCTCAAAGGAGAAAAAGGAGATTCAAGCCACGCCAACAACGATAGGGAAGGCGAAGAAAGCGAAGAAGATGGAGAGAATAACGATGAAGAAATCTCCAAAGACAAATCAAAGAGTGATGGAAAAAGGCCTTCAGGAAAAGACATTCTCTTCTCGTCTGGTGGCCTCATTCCCATTGACCAACTCAAAGAGTTCATCGAAGCAACAATGAAGAATAACTCCGATGGAAGCTCCAAGTCATCGTTAACTTACTCCAAGCCATATACTCGGCGAATTGACAGTATGAGGATGCCTCTTGGTTATCAGCCCCCCAAATTCCAACAATTTGATGGCCAAGGAAATCCGAGACAACATGTGGCTCATTTCATTGAAACATGCAACAACGCTGGTACTTATGGAGATCATTTGGTCAAACAGTTTGTTCGCTCATTGAAAGGTAATGCCTTTGATTGGTACACCGACTTAGAATCAAACTCAATTGATAGTTGGGAACAACTGGAGCATGAGTTCCTCAACCGCTTCTATAGCACTAGAAGAACTGTCAGCATGGTGGAGCTCACAAGTTCGCGTCAATTCAAAGAAGAGCCAGTCATTGATTACATCAACCGATGGAGAAACCTTTGTCTCAACTGCAAGGACCGATTGTCTGAATCATCTGCCATCGAAATGTGTATTCAAGGGATGCATTGGGGCTTGCAATACATCTTGCGAGGAATCCAGCCAAGAACATTCGAGGAACTAGCCACTAGAGCTCATGATATGGAGTTGAGCATGATGGCAAGCGGGATCGAAGGACCACCAATTCAGGAGTCTAGCAAATTCAAGCCAGAATTCAAGAAAGGAGGAAAACCATATGACAAAGCACCAAAGAAGGAATCTATGGCGATTAAGGCAACTTCGGTGAAATTTCTAAAGAAAGAAGCTAATCAAGAAAGCAACCAGAACACTTCACGAGACAATCAGAACTCTTCCCGAGACATGGGGCAAAGAAGATCTACCTTGAAAGAAATGCAACAAAAGCAATACCCTTTCTTAGACTCTGATGTTTCAGGAATTTTTGATGACCTGCTCAAAGAAAAGCTTATCGAGTTGCCAGAAATGAAGCGACCAAATGAAGCAGGGAGGACAGATGATCCAAGTTACTGCAAATACCATCGTCTGGTTGGGCACCCCATACATGATTGCTTCATCTTTAAAGACAGGGTCATGCGTTTAGCTCGAGAAGGGAAAATATCTCTTGAAGAAGACGCTACTACTGCTGTAAATATGGTCTCCACCGACTTGAATGACATAATAGAAGGTATTGGAGCTCTGTATGATACATCCAATCAAGTAGATGAAGAACCTGAGCTAAATTTGGATGAAGATGATGATGCATTGGCAATCACATTCTCCAATGAAGACTTGCAGCTTGGATCTGAACCTCATAACAAGCCATTGTTCGTGAGTTGTTATACACAGGAGCAGAAAGTCAATCGAATTCTCATCGATGGAGGCTCAGCGGTCAATATTTTGCTACTAAGGACTTTGAAACAATTGGGAATCCAAGTAGATGAGCTGTCAAAAAGTCGATTGATGATCCAAGGTTTCAATCATGAAGGGCAAAGAGCTCTTGGGACTATAAGGTTGCGATTGCTGATGCAGGACATGGATTCGACGGCGTTGCTTCATGTTATCGATGCCAAGACGTCCTATAATATGCTTCTGGGTCGACCATGGCTTCATGAAAATGGTGTTGTTCCTTCTACATTGCACCAATGCTTCAAGTACTATCAAAATGGCGCCGTAAGAAAAGTGGTTGGTGATCAAAAGCCGTTTACGGAAGCAGAATCATATTTTGCTGATGCTAAGTTCTATTTGGAAAGAACCAAAGTCTCAATGGTGAAAGATGATACATCACATGACAAGTTGAGATCTTGCCAGGAGAAAAAGAAGGAAGAATCTTTTCTAAAGATGGAAGGATTCACCATGCCTTTAACGAAGATTGATGCCAAGAAGCCAATTCTCCAACCATTTGAAGGGTTTGTCCGACCAAAGCAAAGTGGCGTCACAGAGCATGAAGATCTCTCAAACAAAGAACTCTCAAAGCACTTTGGTCCGAAGGCATATAAACTCCTCGTGAATGCTGGATACAATCCTCAAGAAAGCTCTATGTCAAGGTCTCATTTGGAAAAGACTGATAACGCAGGCCAAAACTCCAAAGCAGGTTTGGGATATACAGTGCAGAGTCCCGTTCGTATCGCCATCAAAAGAGCTGCCACTAACTATACTAGCACCCAACAAACCCTGGAATCTTCAAACATTCAAACGGTTTCTGTTTTCAAAATGATGGGTAGAAGAGAAGCTCAACGAGTATCTGTCTTTAAAAGACTTGGCAAAGGTACATCATGGAAACGAAGCAAGACAAAAGGGAGTGATGAATTGCACATAACAGAGAAATGGAGAAGTTTGATCACTCCTCGAATGAAGAGATACACCACTTTGATTATGTCATGTGGGAAAGAAATGAAAGCTCGAATGAAGACCACCATCTTCACACGAGATGCCATAGATCAAGAAGATAGAGAAAGTGTGGCTTTCTCTTACTACACTACTAATAGTGCTAGTAATCCAGTTCCTCTTCCTCATACTACTCAAAGTCAAGTGCGCCGTGAAATTGCAAGTCTCGTTAGAAGTGGCGTTATCACAGCAGACGTCGCAGAAAATATAGCCTTCATACGCCAGAGAAATGAAAGCATAAAGAAGTGTTTTGATTGCAAAGATCATCGCCGAAAAGATGAAGACATTGTCACAGCAAACCATATCACCTCCTGCGAGAAAATGGTCGTTGGAGAAGAGAATTCGCACTTGAGCTCCAAAGAACTGGAAACTCTGGATGAAGAGAGACTAGAAGTCCAGCAAAAATTGGAATACTATCAAGCTCTTCCTTCAAGATCCTTCAACAAAGCAGTGCGAGCGCCCTCTTTTCAAATTGGAGACATGGCCCTCGCTGCAAGGAGGCCAATTGTTATCACTCTCAACGGAAAGTTCTTGAAGTACTACTATCCTTGAAGGGTGGTAGAAGTTGAAGCATGTATATATGTGTATAGTTATTAAAAAAAAAAAAAGCCAAAAAATAAAAAAAAAAAAAAAAAAAAAATAGAAAAGCCAAAAAAAATGGAAAGCATAAAAAAGCCAAAAAAAAAATAGAAAAGCAGAAAAGCCAAAAAATGAGTCAGATGAAGAAAAGCAACAAAATGGAGTGTATGAAGACAGCTCCTTGACGCACGAGCCTAAACTGCATGTTACTCCTGGCCCGCATGAGTATAAACTGTGCACGGCACCCAATCTCAAACACCTGTTGATTCTATGAACTACGTTTTGACTTGATCCCTTTCAAAAGGGTACGTAGGCAGCTTAGATAATTTCTAAGTTCAGTCATGAATTGTGTTTGACTCTTTTCAATTTATATCATCAAAGTTATGATTTAAGTTGATTATGTGAAGCCGAATATGTCTCAAATTGGGAAGAAAATCAAGCCATCAAAAGAAGCACAAGCATTTGGAGAAGATGTCAAAATATCCATCACAAACCAAATAAGAATCATCAAGAGAGAAATGATAGAAATTGCGGTTTGCACCAATACTAAGCAAATGGGTCTTGATCCTCCAAAGTTCTTTGAGCAGATATCAAAAGTGACTCTGAAGTCTTCAAAATTCCGCAGCATTTCCTCATCAACATGTGCAACTTTATGTTTGTCAAACTCTCTTTTGAATTCTGGGATTGCACCTCGGACAATATGAAAAGAGGCACTATCTTGCTTGAAGGACAACGTCATCTCTGTCTTCCACCTCTCTATCATAGCAAGCACTTCCTTGATCAAAGCAATTCGGACGATGGCTTCATTCTCCTTGGCTTAAGCATCAAGAAGAAAATACTCAATCTTCTCGAGCCGTTGTGCAGAATTCTCCCAACTTCGTGAGATGCCAAACATAACAACAACCTCACTCTAACCAGATTCAAACAATCCCAGGCCTGAGCGCACCCAAGACCTGTCAAAGAATTGAGTTATCTGGCATTGAGGTCGGCTATGCATCGACAAATTCACTTCTCTCCAAGCTAAAGTTGAATGCGCTCGTGGAGTTGAAACACATGTTCGCCAAACATAATAGAACACCATTGAGTCATCTAGCCTGCTCGAATGCGCGCAAAGAGAAGATGTAACCAGCAATCTTCAAATGGTGGACTCACAATGGCCCAGATCCGAGCGCACCCGAAATCTGATTAAAAGCCAATTGAGCCACCTGAAGTGCAAAGTAAACATCACTCAAATAAGGTCTTAGATGGGCTGCTGCCATATTTTGATGAACTCTCTGAGGATGATCTTTAGTCAGGCTGATGGAAATGTCAAGACCGAAAGAAAAATAACAATAGATTCCAAACTTTGCAAATACTCAAAGCATCTCGTTTGGGGCAAAATCCGCCATCAAGTTGGTTGATAAGACTGCGCCAATCTTGAACATAACCCTCCAAAATCGTCATCACCAAGCTTTCGCTGCTGCCAGCTGCAAAAAAAAAAAAAAAAAAAAAACAAAAAAAAAATATTGAATAACAATAAATGGTTTGATAAAAAAAAAAAAAAAAATCAATTCAAAACTTGGGCCCATACTTTGTTTCCAAAATTGGGCCCGATTTATTTGATTTATAGAAATGGGCTTGGTGTAATTTAAGATGGCCTCTCTACAAATTAAAAAAGGCCAGCAATGAAGCCCAAAGCCCCACCAAAAGATGGCCCAACATAAATTCAACCAAGGGCTAAATTGCATACTCTCTCTTCTCCGACAACAGCCCCACCTGCTGAAAGCAACAGCCCCATCTCAGTCTCTAAATCCGGTGACACTGCCGCCCTTTTTCCATAAAATCCCGCTGCTGCACCCGCCTTCAAAAATCAGCAATGTCAGTGCCTCGACACCGCCATACTTCCATCTCCCAGCATGAGCAGCAGCGTTCTTCCCCCTTGCTGCCTCGATCATATGCGAATAGCTGCTGCAAGACTTCGATCTTTCGTGAAACGCCCCACTGAAATCTTGGGATCCGCCGTCGTCGGCTCGTATCACCACCGCCACGTGCCTTTAAGTTCACTCCCGATACGCTCCATCCTTCCGTGCCCCAAGCCGGTTATGGCTGCTGCTGCGCCCGCCAAGAGGATGTCGACGTCTTTCTCAAAGCTGCGCCGCTACGGCTTCCTTTCCGGCGAGTCAATCGCCGTTTTCCCTCACTTGCAAGCTGAAGACTACAGCTGCTTAGTGCTGATGGCAGTCGTCAAACGCTGGCGAGTCGATCGTCGTTGGTTCACCGATGATAATGTTGTTCCTTCACCAACTGTCGTTCTAAAGAAAAAATCACAAGTCACAAAGAATGCAAGAGGTTTTATACATATTGAGCGGATAAGCAGGGAAGAAGATGCATGCCGAGAATAGATATTGAACTTAAAACCTTGATTATTATTGTGGTATATAAAAGACATACCTCGACCGAAACTAGTCGAGGTCAGCACCGAACGATACTTCTAATTCGCCGGAACTACGGAACAGCACACGTCGTCGTTCGAAGCCTCTACTCGATTTCTCAAGAAGATGGGCGACGTGATTCGGCAAATACTTGAAGACTCACCACGAGAAGGAAATCATCGAAGTTCTCAATTCGGACCTCGGCAAGCACGAGCATGAAGCTTTCCTTCACGAGATTGCTGCAGTAGTATCAGCATGCAGGATGGCGCTGAAGCAATTGCATCGATGGATGAAGCCTGAAAAAAAAAAAAAAAAAAGTTAAAACTTCCATGACCACTTTTCCCTCATCAGCTGAACAAGTACCAGGAGCCGCCGACTGTTGATGCCACCATGATGAACACCCCAAAAAAATATACATGCCCAATTGATAATCCAGGAGAGGCTGAATCTCGGCGGTTTCATAATTTTGAGCCATATCACGCTAGGTAGAAAGAAAGAAGTTGGAGCAAACCCAAATCCACCAAAGAAACCAAGCAGATCGCCAAAGAAAGGGAATGTCACACCAATAAATAGCGTGAAAGCAACATAAGCAGAGCGAACTATAAGCCTGAGCAGAATCCCACGCGAGATGCCCAATCTCTTCATCGTACTTCTCTCAATTATGTCGAAAACTGGCATTGCACGTCCTCAGCCGCGCATGCTGCCGCCTCGGGCACCTCCTCAGCCGCGCATGCTGCCGCCTCGGGAGAAGGACGTGCCCCCGCAAGCCGGAGCCCGAACCCGAGCCGAAAAAAGGTGGCGGCGCCTGCGGAGAAGGAGAAAGATGAAGCGGCGACGGCGGATGAGAAGGTTGCTGAATCCGCTTCCTTTAAAGAGGAGAGCAACAAAGTCGATGACCTCGTCAATCCGGAGAAGAAAGCTCTCGACGAATTCAAGCCCTTGATTCAGGAGGCTCTCAACATGCACGAGTTCACCGCGCCGCCGCCCACCGCCTGCCCGCACAGCGTCTCCAGCGCACAGCCCATCCACCACCTCTTGTTGGAGTTACCATGAACTGCTGCTGCTTCTCTCAGTTCTTTTTTCTGAAGTTGCCGCCGCCATGGATATCCGGCGAGTTCAACCTCAACTTCTACCATGCTTCCGTCTCCTGGCATGAGCAGCAGCGATCTCCACTCCCGCCACCGAGGCTCACTGTCGGTGCTGGAGCATTCATGACGCTGCACCGTCGACTCGAGCCAAGCGGACCACCGCCGGGATTAGTGCCGCCGGGAGGTGCGGCGGAGGCGGAGGACGATGTGTTGGACCAAAGCGCAGCATTGCAGATGCTGCTAGAAAATTACGATGAGTATGCCAGACACGCAAGGATTTTCACTGGAATACATGGTATGAAGCCGAAGCCGAAGCTGAAATCTGGAGCAATTTCCGAGCCGAATGCGTTGAACGTGGACCAGACAAATGCCTCGGTAAAGTGTGCCGATCAAAAGATTGCCATATCCGGTGGTGCTCCCCCGTTGCCCTCACCGTTGGCCCCCAAACCAGAGAACGGGCAAGATCTGTCAGCAGCAATGCCGTCGTCGGCTGAGATAGGAGTGAGTGGATCAAAAGCAGCTCCGACGACGCTGAAAAAGAAGATGGGCGACGTGATTCGGCAATACTTGAAGACCGCGAGAAAGCCGACAGCGGCAGCATGCGCGGCTGAGGAGGTGCCGGTGGCGGAGAAGCCCACTGTCCCGGAGAAGGACGTGCCCCCGCAGCCCGAGCCCGAGCCGGAAAAGGTAGCGACGCCTGCAGAAGAAAAGAAAGAAATAGGAAAGAAAGAAGAGGAGATTTCCTACTGCTAGTATTGAAAATGCAAATGGCTACTGAAATCTACTGCTAAGGGAATTGGTGAATGAGGAAGAGTGGCAACATTATCTCTATTTATAGGCAAACTTCTCACCAAAAATCCTAGCTACCAAGTCCCTAAACATAGCTGCCAGTGTACGAAGAGTGGAGTTCCAGCTGTTTTCCAGCCTGCAATAGCTCTCAAGCAAAAAAAAAAAAAAAAAAAAAACTTGCTGCGAGAAAGATAAAATGACAATGGAGTTAGTTGGAATTGGAGTTGTGTTGCTGGAAAGGGTCGCAAGATATAAAATATTGGGCCCAGCCTTCAAAAAAAAAAAAAAAAAAATGCTTTAATTAAAGAAGCAAATGGTAAAGCCCAAAACTCAAAATTCGTAGCAAGTTTGCAAAATTTTGAACTCCTAAATATGAGTATAAACTATTTAAAATTTCAAAATCAAATGAAGAACTCCTAAATACGAGTATAAACTATTTATAAATCCAAAGAAATTCAAGAACTCCTAAATACGAGTATAAACTATTTATAAATCCAAAGAAATTCAAGAACTCCTAAATACGAGTATAAACTATTTACAAAATTCAAAGAAATTCAAGAACTCCTAAATACGAGTATAAACTATTTATAAAATTCAAAGAAATTCAAGAACTCCTAAATACGAGTATAAACTATTTAAAATTCCAAAATCAAATGAAGAACTCCTAAATACGAGTATAAACTATTTATAAATCCAAAGAAATTCAAGAACTCCTAAATACGAGTATAAACTATTTATAAATCCAAAGAAATTCAATAACTCCTAAATATGAGTATAAACTATTTATAAATTCAAATTCAAGTCAAGAACTCCTCGATAAGAGTTTAAATTATCAAAAAATAAATTTCGAGACTCGTCTATTACCAAAGGCATTTCGTCCATAAACAAGTCTCGATGGGGCAATTTGTAGACAATTAAATTTGTCGTCGAATTAAATCGTGTCACGTGTAAATTCATGAATTAAATATTCAATTATATTTTCTATTTTATTAAATGGGATTTTATTCCTAAATTAAATAGATATATAATTAATATTTAACATAAATGAATTAATGGGCTTATGGACACCTAAAGCCCTAAGGCCCATGCATGAAGGCCCAAAGCCCATAAAGCCCACGAAGCCCATCTCCAAAATCTATAAATAAAGGTGTTGGGGTGCTCATTAGAACAACGTGAAGGAGCGGAAGATCGAAGAGCATAAAGAATTCTCTCTAGTATCACAAGTTGAAGTGGAAGATTGAGGAGTTCAAAGAATTCTATCAAGTATCAAGTATTCATCAAGTATCCTTCAAATCTTCAAGATCTTCAAGGCAACATTCAAGTATCCTTCGAACATTCAAGTATTTGAGCATTCAAATCTTCAAGTATCCTTCGAATCTTCAAGTATTTGAGCGTTTAAATCTTCAAGTGTCTTCAAGAATTCTATCAAGTCTTCAAGTATTCTTCAAGTATCTTCAAGTGATCAAACCTTCAAATCTTCAAGTGATCAAGGCGTTCTTACAAATTCCAAGAACGATCTTCTTCAAATCAAATCAACCAAGTCCCAAAGCTTCAAGGCGTTCTTACAAAATTCTAAGGACGTTCTTCTCAAATCAAATCAAGTTCAACGTTCAATCCAAAATCATGACTTAAGTCCTTTGGATTGGCGTCATCAAAACAAGTATTTCAAGAACCTTCGAGTTTGTTCAAGAATCAAATGGAAGAGAAGAATCAGAGGATTAACTAGAGATTGCAACCCGCATAAATCTATCTATCAAATCTATCAAATTATCTTTGTGACGCATTTTTGTATTTTATCAAATTGAAATACGAAAATTTGTGTTTACACATACTATATATAGCAATTCTAAATTGTCTCCTATTTATATATGTATAATCTAATTAACAATATAATTTATCATTGTAGAATATAATAAATAAAACTCAATATCTTCCATACAAAGTGTATTGAGAAACAGTAAATTAGGATTTAATGCATTCATATTATAATTAATGTATGTTTAGTGGTATAAAAAATATTTTAATACTTTAAAAATAGCTGAATATTATTGCATACACTCATATATATATAATGAGTATAATTAATTACATTACCTAATATGGAATGATGTATATATAAATATAATAATAATAATAATTAATTAATTACTTACTTAAAATCTTATTTTTACAAGCGGAAAGATTTAGATAGAATTAAACTTACTATTTACGGCAATCCGTAATCGTTATTATATATGATATAGATATAGATATAGATATATGTGTGTATGTGCGTGTTTATTTTTCTATTTTCTTCAATTTTCGCCATAAATTCCAGAATAAAAGAGTTATCTTAAATTGGTTTAAGAGTTGAATTTGTAGGTCAAACAAAATGATAAAATATCGAAATTACCAGATTTTTATTAGTTAAGGAGTTAGAAATATACCATCAATTGCTCCAAATTTGTATGAGTGGATTTTTAAAATGGCCACTTTCATATTGTAAAATTAAAAATTGTCCACTAAGATAAAAAAATTAAAAAATGGCCACTGTTACCAAAATACCCTTCCACATTAAAAATTAAAAAAATGTCCACTTTACATCACCCCTTTAAAAAATCCCGCAATTCACAACCAGTGTGAATTCACAACCAAAATTTTGGTTGTGAATTCACACTGGTTGTGAATTGAGAATTCACAACCAGTCGAATTCACAACCAGAAATTTTTGTTTGTGAATTCACAACTAGTCGAATTCACAGCCAAAATTTAATTCACAACCAGTCGAATTCACAACCAAAATTTAATACATAGCAAGAATTTTTTGGTTGGAAATTCACAACCAGTAAAATTCACAATCAGAATTTAATTCACAACTAGTATTTATTTTGGTTGTGAATTCAAGTAGTTGTGAATTTGAGTTTTTAAAGTTTGAATTCACAACTAAAACTAGAATTTATTTTGATTGTGAATTCGAGTTTTAGTTGTGAATTAATAGATTTGGTTGTGAATTCAATAATATTAAGTTGTGAATTCATAGATTTGGTCGTGAATTCAAAAACATTAAGCTGTGAATTCATAAATTTGGTTGTGAATTTAAGAACATTAAAAAAATAATTATACAGCTCAATCAAATTGTTGTACAACACCAAAATACAACAACTCAATCTACAATCAAAATACATCAATTCCTCTAAATCAACAATCAAAATACAACAAAATATTATCCGAATCAATTCAATCTACAATCAAAATACAACAAACTATTATTGACTTCGAAGCATTTGGACGTGAATTCATCCTTCACTTTGAGCTCGGATTTCTCTAGAAACTCCTTCAATCACACGGGATTCCGTGGCTGAAAATCGCAAAAGTAAAACATAATCTTAGCAATAGCAACAGTTTGTTAACAAGAAATGTCATGACAACAGGGCAACCAATGAAAAAGATCAATGTGAAGTGGTTTCATCACTCAAAATCGTGGCTCTTAAACAAATGAAACGTGAAAATGAGAACAGAACCATCAGATGAATTGGCCTCAACTACTAGCATGAAATGATAAAAGAGCAAACTTTCAAAACCACAAAAAGAAAAAAATCATTAGTGTATTGCAAAAAACCTCCACAAAGAACTCAGCAGATAAAATCAAATATCTTAGTTGTTGCAGACACTAACTAAAATGGAAACCCTTATTCTAGAAGGGAGCTTCTCATAGATAAAATGTAAAAACTTTTAGAAATAGTAGCTTTAACAATGAATCGAATCAAGCTTCAACATATCAAACACGACCTAAGGCTAGACAAATCGACTTCTACAACACTTTATTACCTCGTTTACACAGCATTCAACCCCAAAACAACCAATTTTTACAAATAAATAATTTCTGAGGCATATATAATTTCCAGAAAACTGAGATATAATCGCATTGTTGAGATCAGAAAACGAAATTACGAAGAAGACGAGGGCATAAATCCTTGTTGACGAACCTGAGGTATTAAAATCCGATGGAATTGGATATAAAACATCCAATTACTCCTCAATTTGAGAAAGAAAGAAAGGTGGTCTGCCCGGATCTGCTTTGACCGGGGAAGAGAGAGAGACAAAGATTGATATAGAATTCAACCGGATCTGCCCAGCCGGATCTACACCGGATCTGCCCAGCCGCTGCAACGACTCCGGCGAGGCGAATTGGAATTCAGGGGTGGGGCGGACTCGAATTCAGGTGTACAGAGGAGGCGCTGATGTAGGCGAACGGAGGGGGAGGCTTTCGAGGGAGCGTCGAACCAGGGAAGCGGCGCGTCGAATCGGGGAAGGCGGAGCGTCAGATCGGGGGAGGCGGCGCGGCGGAGTCAAAGGTGCCGAGCCAGAAGAGCGTCTTCTTCCCCGGCGAGTCAGCAGTGGCGGAGCAACGCTGCTCCGTCTTAGAACAGCAGTGTAGCGGTGGTGGTGGGCGGCAACTGTGGAGCGGCGGCGAGGACGAGAAGGAGAGGAAGAGGAAGAGGGAGAGAGAGAGAGAGAGTGACGTGAAGGTGAAGAGAGATGAGAGAAAGAGATAAATGACTGGCCATTTTTTAAAATTTTAAAGTAAGGGGTATTTCTGTCTTTTCAATCAAAAAATGGACAGTTTTTATTATTTTTATCTTAGTGGATAATTTTTATCTTTACAATATAAAAGTGGATAGTTTTATATATTAACTCAATTTGTATTATTATTAGAAGAAAAAAAAAAGACTTATTTGTATAAAGACAGATATCAACTTTCCAAATCACAAGAAAAAAAGGTAAAGTAAAAATTGATTATATGGTTTTTTCCAAGTGAAGGGCATTTTGGTCAGACTACTGAAATAATAAACCGTAAAGTTGTCGCCGACACGAATATTTGTGCCACGCAACACGTGTCCTATTTGTGCGGTAGGCGGCAGATACCTTCCGACGAATGTATGTACGGCCACGTGCCGCTGTTTTTCCTTTTCCAGATCCATTCACATCCTCCATCTATTATTGGGCCTTTCTAATTTTTATTTAACATTGTTTTCTAGGGCTCATGACCCACCAAAATCCTCTTTTCCCTACATTAGAATTGGTCTTACATGGTGCAAATCGGAATCGGTGATTAATATTTTGGGCCACATTAGTGGAAAAAAAATGCCAGAAACTTTATTTGCTAAGTTGTATGATCATTTCTTTGTGTTAGTTTTAATTTTATTACAAGTGCACTTACATAATTACCTAATGTGGTGTGGTGGAAGCTCTCAAATCCAACAAATAACATCAAGCACTAGTCTATAGCCGAACATAATTGTTGTCGATACCACGTTGAATTGCACACGATTACCGAATTCCAGCCGTCGGAATTCGATAGTTTTCACAGAGCTATGTAAATTGACAAAAGGATTTCCAAATAAATATCTTGACACCTTCTATAGCCTCATATTAAATTTTAAGGATAATTTGGTAATTTAGTGCGTTTTGCATATATTATACTATTACTTTTATGTACTTTAGGATTACTCCCTCCGCCCACGAAATAAGTACCTATATTTCATTTTTGGTCCGAGTGGGCCCCTTATTTCATTTACACACATCAAATCAATTTCTTAAAACACGTGTCACCCTCAAATGGGTACTCATTTTCATTGACGGAGGGAGTATAAGATTAGAATAAACTTTTTCTTTCTTCTTAAAATTCTTTAAAAGTTAATATTATGTTTATTTTATATGTGGATATCATTTAAATTCTATTCACATGGAGGAACCAGTTAGCCGATAAGAAAGAAGAGACGAACAAAAAGGCCCTTTAATGAATGCTAAACCACCTAATTAAATATTAGAGGCATTTCTTGAAAATCTAGGATTGGGAGCGAGCTCAATGAATCTAAGACTTTGAACAAACAACTAAATGTACATGACCTTTCTTTCTTTTATACAGGTGATGCAAATACAGAGGTCCAAACAAACTATAGACAGCAGTGAATGGCAAATCATTAAAGCTTTTAGCTTAATAATAATGGAGACAAACGAAGCTGATGAAAAAGATGCTACCTTGGGCCGGAGAGCTCCATAGCCTCAACTACGAGGGAGGATTCCTCTATGAAGTCCGAATATCTTTGAATAGGTTGTTCAAATGATCGGTATCTAGGGGTCTCGTTGTTCTGTGATTGTTCCCACTTCTCTGCTAGGCCGTCACCTTCCAGCATTCTCAAAACCTCCGACATTTTAGGCCGATGCAACGGATTGAACTGAGTGCAGAGAAGTGCCACCTGAACCATTTCTTCGAGCTCCATTCTGTCATAGTCACTCTTTAGATCTTTGTCTGCCATAATGCTCAGCTTCCCTTCTTGGTGGAGTTTCTTCACCTAGTGAGCAACATCGTTACATTACTACTTTGCTACAGTTGATTTAGAAGGTGAGAGAGTGGAGGTCGTACCCAGTCTAGTATAACCCCTTTCTGGTTGTTTCCCCGCCCAAAGTCGACAGCTTTCTGTCCTGTGATTAGCTCGAGCAGTAGGATTCCAAACCCGAAGACATCAGTCTTCTCAGATGATTGGCCCGTTGATAGATACTCAGGCGCTATGTGACCAACAGTGCCGCGGACAGCTGTGGTGACATGAGAATCGCGGTGGTCCAAGAGCTTTGCCAAACCAAAGTCGCCAACCACTGCCTCAAAGTCTTCATCCAACAGAATGTTGGCTGCTTTGACATCACGATGGATGACTTTGGGGTCACACTGCTCGTGCAGATACACCAGGCCGCGTGCAGTGCCCAGCGCTATCCTCTTCCGCCTCGACCAGTCCAGTACGGGCCTCCCATGGACATGGTCTGCTCAGATAATTAGATTATGTTACGTCTCATGTGAAAGCCAGAGCATGATATGATGTGTGATGATTGTTGCATACCTTTCAGTCTGGATGCGACGCTGCCATTTGGCATGTAAGGATAGATTAGAAGCCGCTCACTTTCAGTTGAACAGAACCCCCAAAGTCGGAGGAGATTTCTGTGAACGGCCAAACTGATCAACTCTACCTCTGTCTGGAATTGTATCTCTCCACCAACAGCATTGTAATCTTTTATCCTTTTCACGGCCACTACAGTCCCGTTGTTCAAACGACCCTTGTATACAACACCGAATCCTCCTTTCCCCAATATATTCTTCGCGTTGAAATGATCAGTTGCGACCCTGAGTTCCTTGAAAGTATACCTTCTCAAATGCCCCAAGCGTACCTCGGGGTCGTATTGCTCTGTTAAAAGTCATAGCAACAGAAGTGAAATTCTAAACCAAATCAATGCTGCTTAAAAGAAGAAGAAGAAGATGAAGGATAAGTAGTCTCTGTCACTCACTTAAACTATTGAATTACTAGTTCTTGATAAATCACGCCAAGCAAATTATCATGTAAACATACATGTATTCTTCACCTCAGGTTAGTATTTGTATATATTTAACTATCACAGACAAGACAACACAAGACTAACTTAAAAATGACTTTAGGTGGATTCTTTATTCAATTTCATCTGAAAAGGGAATGAGAAGCAAACAAACTTTTATCGTACAACTTTTTCTGTATGAACTATGATGTAAAGAGGAGCAAACGAAAGCTTGTATCAGTTGATTCTCCCCAGGTAACATGGATCGCTCAAGAATAATAAGACGAATAAAGTTTTCAATCTCTATTAGTGATGTTAACGGATGCTGTGATGTCAAGTATTCTTGTAGAAGAACTACACACCTCATAACTTTTGGTCAAGCGAGTTTGAAAACACAAAGGTGAAGCTGAGAAGCATCAGTCAACATTCCCTTTCTGCTTTACATAAAGAAGTGTGATTCGACAATGAAAGGGCGAGCACAAACATGTTAAAATCAAGTCATGGAGCAGTTTTATGAGTTACAAAAAGAAACTTGTCGGGCTCAGTGGTTTCTCATCTCAATTTCGTCATCTGAATATTCATAAATTTTATTTTTCTTGCAAAAGTGCACAGGGGAAGTTAATACCTAACCAAAACCACTCAGATAAACTGTTCATTATTCAAGGAATACAGACACTGAAAGAAAACACCATAACCAGATGAGAAACATCTATCTATCAATATAAATTTCTAGTTCTGACAATGTAAACTCACCATTAACATCAAAGAATATCTGCTGATTGCGCCTGTATCGCCACCAGAAAATCAATCCAACAACGACAATGATTGAAAAGGCACCACCAAAGCTTGCTCCGAAAGCAACTGCAACATGATGTTTTGCTCCAGAGTCTGGTTGATCTGTTAAGAAAACAGATATCAGAAAATACATTATCGATCAAGAGCCTCAGGCGATGGAAGCTACATCTTGAAGATTAGACGACACTTGCCTTTAGCAGCATCTGGTGGGAAGGACAATGGTTCTGGATAGACAACAGAACAATTGTTTTGAGAAGTCTGTCCACAAATGAGAGGATTCCCAACTATTCTGAAAGCCCAATCGGAGCAATGAGGCTACTTTAAATTAGATAACAAATAAAATGCAAGAAACAAATTAGTCCATGTAACTAGAAAGATAACTCACTTAAACGTTCTAGCTGGTATTTTGGGCAACGAGCCACTGAAATTATTGAAGGAAAGATCCCTGCAAGAATCGGTAATACTATAAGCCTACAACTGTCGAATGAAGGAAGAGACCGGTCCTACTACGACCATAGTAAATGAAGGATGACATACACAAGGGTGAGGCTCTCGACTTTGGTCAGAGAGTCAGGAATGGGTCCGGTAAGGCTGTTATTATTAAGCCGCCTGTCTTGCCAGAAGAATACCAGACATGAGAGTCAATCTTAAGAAATACTAGAGAACATAACTTGCAATTTCAAACTGGTAGGAATTCTCAAACTCACAGGTAGTTCAAGTTCTTTAAATCCCCCAGAGAAATGGGAATTTCACCGGTTAGCTTGTTATTGGAGAGGTCAAGCGTTTGAAGCTTTTCTAACTTCCCAATGACAGCCGGAATAGTACCAGTGATTCCATTGTTTTGCAGTAACCTACACAGACATAACTTCTCTCATAAGAAAAATTACACTCCATCCAACAAGCAAGTAATATCTATAGCTGCTTGTATTAACAAACTGAAAAGAACATACAGATAAACTACTTACACAGATTGCAAGTTAGTGAGGTTCGCTATTCCCGGCGACAGAGTTCCAGACAAGCTAAGGCTAGGTAGTCCTCTGGATAACCATCAAACATTGGCAACAAGAAAGATTAGTGATGGGATTAAAAGCAAGCACTGGTAACAAGAAAGATTAGTGATGAGATTAAGAACACCACTTCGGCTGCGTTTACTTTGATGGATAAATTTATCCATAGAAAAAGATGGATAACAAAAATTTATGTCTTTAAATGTCTCTTTTCTTTTCCAACATTTGACACAAAAGCATTTTTCCTTCCTTATTTTCATTTCAAGGATGGATAATATTATCCACTCAAAAATGGAAGGATAATATTATCCATCCTTGAAGTGAAAATAAGGAATGAAAAATTGTGAACCTCTCTTTTGTGTCAAATGTTGGAAAAGAAATGAGACATCTAAAAGCATAAATTTTTATTATCCATCATTTTCCATGAATAAATTTATCCATCAAACTAAACACAGCCTCCATTGTTAAGCAATAGTTTCTGCAGCCAAGCAACTTACAGAGCAGAGACATAACCATCTTGGGCACAAGTAACCATTCTCCAACTACAAGGATCAACAGAATTAGCATCCCAATTCTCCAGCACATTGTAAGGATCGTGTAAGTCATTCTTTATCGCGATTAAAGCAACAACTGCAGGGAGTTGCAGAAACGGGAACAAAACTAGTAATCAGTTTTATACTTTCCTCTCAAGAGAGCCAAAAATATAAGTAAATGCAGTGTAAGGCAGAGCATTAAAGATGACAACAAGTAAGTAGATGAAAAAACAGGAAACATTTATTAGTGGAGCCACTATAAAAATCCAATCTGAAAAAACAAAAGATGGAAAACACAATCAAGAACAGTAGGTACAAGGATGGAGCTCCAAACAAAGAAAATTCCATCGAATCTCCAAATTACTGAAAAGAAAATAGAAAAAAAAAAATCCCCCTTTCCTTTATATGCGAAGAAACAGAACTCAGGAAGAAGAAAATCTACCTTCATAATTTACACCAGAAGGAGATAGAGTTGAATGAGAAGCCTCAATTATTGCCAAAACCAGCAATCCCACTTGCCAGAGCAGGAATTTTCCTCTTTCCATACTCTGCTAAACAGCACTCACTCCACCAATTTCACCTTCTCTGCATAATTCCCATACCCTTCATAGACCAAATGATTCTCACCTCAATTCACGCAATCCACACACAATGCTCTATTCTCATCCAAACAGCTCATACCAAATAAAGTAGCCCCAAATCCACCATCACCAAACAAAGATTTCCTCTTTACCCCCAGTTAAAATCCCCAACAACCACAATCTTCTCACTGAATCTCCAAGAAATGGGCCAACTTTAGGCAAGAATCCAAAAAAACAAAAGGCCCAGATGATAAAGTTGCTGTCTTGAACCAAACGGAGCAGATTACTTGCCCTTCACAAACTTGGGATGAAGTGAAACCAAGAAAATGAGAGGCATTTTCTTGAAAACAAGGAATTGCGTTTGTATGTGAATTCCACGCAGTTTTAACTGATCCTCGAAAATTCCATCTGTCTTTGCAAAAGAGTAAAATAAATAAACAAATCTCTACTGCTTATCCCCTGATTCTTCACAAAAATCCTACTTGTTTTTCAAGAACAGCATAACACTGAAAACCTCTATCTTCAGCCATAATTCACACATTTCAATAGTATATATTTACCAGATAGATACAAACATGCTGCAAAAAGGTCCAAAACATAAAGCCAAGGCCTCACAGATACAGATGTGGACAGTGTAATTTGAAAAGAAAAAATGCATTTTATGTACAATATTTAATTTTTTTAAATGTATTTAATGTGAAAAGCTAGTTGTATTTTTTGGGGAAGCAAAAAATTTGCTTTATATTCAGTGATTTGGACTGAAGGGATGTGCGTGTGATTGATTCAGAGAGAACAATGGTATGTCTTTAGGTCCAAAAAGCAAATCAAAAAGCAAAAAAATAAAGAAATTTTTTTGGCAGGTCACGTGCTTGGCTTGTCCAGTCTTTGTTGGTTTATGGACTCTTTTTTTTTTTTTTTGAGGAGTTTATTTTTATTGTTTTGAAATTTAAATTGTAATGATTTTGTTATGTCAAAGTTTTTGGGCAGACATGGCGCGCTGTTTGTGTTTGCTACTATGACTTGTTTTTAATCACATCACTTTTTCGTCGCTGTTTGTCAAAGTGGATTACCACAGTGATTATAATTATAATTTCAGTCACCAATAATTTTTTAACTTATTTATTTAACAGAAATATATATATACATATGTTTTCACAGTAATTTTATAATATGTTATTTATTTATTTTTAAAGATTGTTTGAGTTGGTTATGGTCCTTATGGATTATGATGTAATTATATTATTAATAAATTGTGTTAGAAAGTAAAATGAATATAGCGTGTAAATTTTGTGGGGATTAAATATAATGTAGTCCTACACTCATTTACATTTACGTACTTTTACATTACAATTTTATTTTCTGTAAATTTCGTGCCGAAATGAAGTGCACCGTTTAAATTGAGACGGATGGAATATTGCTGATGTAATATGTCTTCCTTCACACACAATCACAATATTACATGCACAGGAAACAGTCCTATTTTTATTAATATTTTATCTAATAATGATGTCTCATTATAATTACAAAGTGAAATGTACTTCCTCCATCCCACGAATCTTGACACATATTCATTTTTGGATAGTCCCATAAATCTTGACACGTTTCTAAATATAATAACAATTATTACATTCTCTCTTCTATTTTATCACTTTTATACTTTATTGTCTACACACTTAAAACACCAATTTACAATTCCTTAATTCTCGTGTCAAAATCAAACGTGTCGAGATTCGTGGGACGGAGGGAGTATATGTTAAAAGTTTTGTTCAATTCTTGAATAAAATATGGTTGGTGAGGTAAGTGAGATAAGGAATACTGATGTCGTTATTGGGAGAGAGAAAATATTATTTCTTTGATGGCTGGTAGGCAAGAGTTGGTATGGTTTGATTAGCTACCCAGTGTCATCAAAAACGTTAATTCCATAAAATAATACTATAGGCTAAGACAAAGCGAGAATATTAGTAAAGAAAAAAAAATAAACAACTTTAAAATGCGCCTGTGGCGGTGGCGAGTGTGTGTATGTGTGAGAGGGGGAATCTGCTAACGGCTAAAATGCGCCTACAGCGCACATGGCCACATGGGTTGATCAAACATTCTAACGGTGTGACAATTCCACAATTACTCAGGTTAGTTAAAACCTTGATTTACTAATACCAATACAAAACGATAATCACATTCCTATTCTTCTTTGATTCCAATTACTGATTTTGCCTCCTAATATAATTTATTATATACTATCAAATATAATATTAAATAAACTTATTTAGTTCTTGAATAACATAAGTTTTAAATTTGCATATGATAGAAGTTTGATATATTTTCATTTCTACCTCATACATAAACATGTGAAATTTTTAGTAGCATTTTAATAAAGACTCCATTATTGAGATTTTGTTGAAGTTAATGATGAGAGGAACCTGCAACCTATTTTAGGTGAGTGTTAAATAAATTTATCTCATGCATAATAATTTATATTTTTAAAGGTAAATCACACTTTTAAAAAAATAAAAAATTAACTGGACTTGCACTATTTGTAGTGCAAAATTTCCAAGTCAGGTTGGGTTGGCTCGAGCATGACCGAGCTTTTGATTATTTTGGTTGGGCTCTCTCTATACCCTCCAAGAAATTCCATCAACTTCAAAATATTTGTGCCTAACTTAGTCCAAAGTGTCTATCCATATGACCTCGGGTCACCCTTGTTTTGCTAGTTCTAAATGTGACAATCTCGACTCTAAAAAATATTGATGATTTTTTTTTTGATCAGTAAAGTAAAAATTTTATTAAAAGAAAAGGGATCAAGGCATCAGGAATGCCAATCAAAACAACAAAACAAGTTTGAAGTCTTTGGAACACCAAGAAGTAAAAGTAATTCCTAACTCCACGATTTTGTAGGCCTCGTTCCAACTCCAAAGTCTCCCCTTAATCTGTAAAACAAGTCTATCAATATCCCAAGCCTTGTCCCGGAAACGACTATCATTCCTGCTTTCCCAGAGCAACCACACTGTTCCCACCCACAAAGCTTTAAGCAGTCTTCTTTCTCTCTTCTTTTTTCCAGCCGCAATGAAAGAAATGAAGTGTTGAAAAATACCTCTCGGATTTGCCGTTTTGATGTCAAGCCATTGAAAGATCTGGTCCCACACCGCCGCTGCTTTAGGACAATAGAGGAACAGGTGTTCCGTCGTTTCCTCACTAGAAACACAGGCATTGCACCATCTCTCCTCCACGCTGATCTGGACATTTCTTCTACTCAGATTATCACATGTTGCCAATCTGTTTCTAAGACATCTCCATGCCGTCACCTTGGCTTTATTTGGTGTTGGGGCCTTCCAAACCTTTGCCATCTCCAAAGGTAAAACTTGTTGCTCCTCTCTTGTTTTTGCCACAATTTCATATGCCGACTTGATTGTGAAGCATCCATCTGGTGTCGCCTTCCAGTTCCATCCGTCTATTACATCTACACAAGGAACAAAATCAGCTATAACCAACTGGAGATCCTCCGCAAACCCTTTCTCCCTCTCCCTTAACTCCCTCCTCCACTCCACCCTCCACACCCACGACCCTCCTTCCCAAAATCCACTTTCACCAACCAGCCTTTTCTTGTTCAGGCTCAAATTATACAGTCTCGGAAACACAAACTTAAGGGGTTTGTCAACCGCCCACACATCCTCCCAAAAGCTGGTATCAAGCCCATCCCCAATTCTTCGCCTCAAATTATTGATGAACCACCGATCTCTCCTTCCTCCTACCTTATCCACAATTTTCTGCCACCACCCTTTCTGTCCACCTCTTCCCGCCACCGAACATTCACCCCCTTCCCCCCACACTAGCCCCCCATAAATCGATTTGATCACCCTTACCCACAGAGCTTTCCCCTCCCCTAAAAATCTCCAGAGCCACTTACTTAACAGGACCTGATTAAACCAATCGATATTCCGAAACCCCAGACCTCCTGAATCCTTGTTTAGGCACAAGGCATTCCACTTGAACCAAGTGATACCCCCCATCTGTGTGCCTCCTCCCCACAAAAATTTGGTGAACAGTGAATTAAGTTCCTTAATCACCGCTTTAGGTATGAAAGCGAGGGATAATTGATATACCGGGATGGATTGCAACACCGACTTGACTAGAGTAATTCGCCCTGCCAATGAAAGGTGTCTCTTCTTCCAGCTTGCCACTTTGTTTGAAACTTTTTCAATCAAAAACTTCCAATCTCCAACACCATTGCTGCGCCCCCCCACTTTAGTACCCAAGTAGTTGCACGGAAAGGAACCGATCTTGCACATGAGGAGCGATGCCCATCTCCTCTCAACTGCCTCATCCACTCCCACTGTCAGAAGACAACTTTTGTCGAAATTTACAGCTAAACCCGAGGCGAACTGAAAGAGAATCAGGAGTTTTTTTACGCTCTCCATATTCTTGTCATCTGCCTCCAACAAGAAGATAGTATCGTCCGCGTACTGTAGATGTGAAATGGGCACTTTATCCTTGCCAATCTTCGCCGGGACCAGGAACTGCCTCTCCGTTGCTCTTTCAATGAACTCGTTAAGGCCTTCCGCCACGATAAGGAACAGGAAAGGTGACAATGGGTCACCCTGTCTCAAACCTCTCTCCATTTTGAATTCTCCCGTCGATGACCCGTTCACCAATACACTTGCCATTCCAGATTCCAGACACCCTTTAATCCACTTCCTCCAAACTCCGTCAAAGTTAAGTCGATCTAGAAGCATATCCAAGAAATCCCATTGCACAGAGTCGTATGCTTTTGCGAAGTCAATCTTGAAGAAAATACGGCCCACTCTCTTCTTTTTTGCCTCAAAAATAGCTTCATTCAGGATAACCACCCCATCTAGGATGAAGCTACCCTTGACAAAAGCACTTTGATTATCGGAAATGATCGACCCCATAACCCTCTTCAATCTCTCAGCCAGGATTTTAGCCACAATTTTGAACAAGCTAGTGATAAGAGAAATTGGGCGAAAATCATCGAGCGACCCAGCCCCTTCTTTCTTCGGAATCAAAACAATAAAAGAGGCGTTACCACCTTTCGGTATTTTGCCGCTTTCATGAAATTCCTTCAAAACCTGGAGTAAGTCCTCTTTAACCACGTGCCACGCCGCTCTCCAGAATGTGAAGTTAAATCCATCGGGTCCCGGACTCTTGTCTCCACTACAGCTCCAAACTGCTTCTTTAATCTCGTCCAGATCAAAATCCCTGATCAGCCACTGCCTCTCGTCATTTGAAATTTTCCTCCTCATGAAGTCCAGGGGGAAATCGGGCATCAGTCGTTCATTCCTTTTGAAAAAAGCTTCAAAATGATTTCTCACTCTTGCTTTAACCTCTTCCGGTTTAGATATCCACGAGTTATCAAAGAGCATTCCGCCAATCTCGTTTTTAACACGTCTCCCACGAATTGCCCTATGGAAAAAACCCGAATTAATGTCTCCCTCTTTGAGCCATTTGATTTTGGCTTTCTGTTGCAGCATCATCTGTTTATTCTTCAGTTGAAGGGAGAGCAGGGCTTGAATCTCATTTCTCTTAATCACCTCTGATTCTTGAAGACCTCTCTGTTCGTCCACCTTATCTTTCTCTTGAAGTTCCTTCTGAAGTTCTTTAATTTTGTGATCAATCTCACCGAAAGATGTCCGATTCCACACCTTCAAGGCCTCTTTTAGTTTCTTTAGTTTCTCCTTAACCTCAAAAAATCTCCATCCCCCCACCTTAGTCCCTGTCCAAACCTGCTTGACCATCTCCTCGAACTCCGAATGATTCACCCATGCATTGAGGAACCGAAAAGGTCTTGGTCCCCAATCCTCCGATCTTGTAGTGAGAATAATCGGACAGTGATCCGAAATTGAACGTTGAAGTCCTCGTGCCGACGTCCGTTCCCAAGCAGCCAGCCAATTCTCATTAACGAGGAAGCGATCAATCTTACTCTTGCACTTTCCATTTGGTTTGTGCCAAGTAAACTTCCGGCCTTGAGTTTTAATTTCCTCCAAATCGTTCCCCTGAATAAATTCTTCAAAACTTCTTGCATCAGCCGCGCAAAACGTCTCCCCACTGCCCACACGTTCATCCCTCCTCCTAACTGAGTTAAAGTCGCCCAAGATACATACACTCCTATCCGTATTTTGTTCCACAATTGAGCTTAAGACATCCCACAAGATCCGCTTATCCCCTGTGCCGACTGGTGCGTACACGTTGATGATGCAACATAAAATATCACCCTCCTTGTACCTACCATTCACCACCACCGCCCCCGGTAAATCCCACGTACTAGAAGCTTCGAAAACCTCCCTATTCCACAAGCATACAATTCCTCCTGCCCTTCCCTCCGAATTCCTAATCGCTCTGTCTGTATAATTAGACCCCCACCAAGATTTACAAAACAAATCCCTGAACACCTCCATCTTTGTCTCCTGCAAGCAACAAAAATCGATCTTCTGCCCTTTCACCAAATCAGTAACATCTCTCTGCTTCGCAACACTCCCCAAGCCCCGAATGTTATAAGATAACAAATTCATTAAACATTCCTCAAAATACTCCTAGCATTTACGCAAGAAAGAAAATTACCTTGCGCCTCAATCTGTCGAGCAACATCTTCGTCTGGAATTTGACTTGAAAGCCCGATCTTCTTTCCAAAATCCCAGATCTGCTGACCTGAAATTTGCTCCCCAACTGTCGTCTCATGCCCTTCTTCGTTCTCCCCCCTGTCTTTCCTGCTCTGCCACTTCCTCCCCCCTTCCATCAATTGGCTCTAAATCTGAAATGAAGTGTTCCCATTTCTCTTTCTCCCTGGCTCTATTCTTTTTCTTTTCTCTCCCTTTTTTTCCTTTTGAATTTTGTTCACCAAACCTTTTGCTTTGCTTTGAATACCTTTTGCTTTGCTTTGAACGACTTTGTTCCTCAGAGCTTAATATCTGAAGCTCGTTGACTTCGATCCTTTGCCCTTCCTCATTCCACGCCTTGTCCTCCACCACATTTTTGGCACCTTGACAATCACTGTACACAACTGAATCGGCTTCTTCCCTTTCCGGAATAGGGCATCTATTCTCTCCTTGCGCTTGGGTCGACATTAAAGTAGGACCTCCCTCATAAACGCTTCTTCGTGGCCCATCAAGAGAAACACCAGTAAAGCCACCAGTTGGACTTTTTTCCTGTACATTCTGAAAGTCGGTCCAATTCTGTTCCTCCAAAATCTGATTTGGACTTTGAAAAGCGTGGCAGTCCATCTGCCCATCCTTAACGAATGGCTGAGTCTCACCTTCGACCTCAACCAAATTTAAAAGCATTTTCGATCCTCCCTTCACCGCCCCCTCAAAATTAGTTTCCTCAACAAACGTGTCTTCAACGGTTTGGAACAAAGGAGACGGAACGATGATTTCTTGGAGAACCGAAACATCACCATCCCTTTCACCGCTCTCGTTCCGATCTCCGAAGGTTGCAGATGCCGGATCCATGGAATCATCCCCGCTCGTCCATCCCGAATCCGACCCCGAATCCTCGAGCTCCGACTCTCCGATCATGGAAGTGAAAGGATTCTCGTGAATTTCCTCAATGCGAAACGTGAACCTTGCTCCATTAATACAACACTCCGTCACTTGATCAATGGATCTAAGGCCCGTGGATATTTGAATCAAAGCAACATCCAATTTTTCTTTTTCTTTCGTCTTCTCATGCATCTTCAACACCCGACCGAACTTTGCAGTTGCCAACTCAAAGAAACGAGGATTCCATGCATGTAGTGGAATCCCGGCCCACCTCGTCCACACAACTCGTTGTTGAAACACATCCACAACGTTCCATTTCCTCTTCCATTGAAACCAGAACTCACTCCATTCATCCATCTCCGTTAAAACTTTTTCTGTTGGCGCGTCGCAGACACTACGAATCAACACCAAATTTCCTCCCATCGTCGTCACTTTCAGTTTGCCAGCACTTTCACTATTGATTTCCTCATTAATCTCTTCCCACAAGAACTCATTTTTGATGAAACCCGTGAAAGCTCCATCTAGCCATCGTGTTTCCTCATCCGAAGTTTTAAACTGAAGCAAATCTGAAAGTCCTGACTCTCCTTCTTTGGATCCAGTGAGTACCTCCTTAAAAGAAACCCCCATCATCCTTTTTGCGGCATGCACGAGCTTATGCTTTTCCGGCTTTCTACCTGCGTCAGATTTTATTCCCTTCCCTTTACTTCCTTGGACCTTCACTTCTCTCTCGAATCTCGGTTTGAACACCCTAATTTTATAGCTCCCAATCCACAACTTATTCAACTGCACTAGCAAACCGTCCCTATCTTCCACATCTTCGAAGCGAACAAAACCGAAAGGTTTCCCTTTTTTGTCTCTCTTTCTTGGACAAAAGATGTCTGTCGGTTCTCTCACGGAACCGAACTTTCTCCTCAAAAAATCGAAGCTACATTCTTCTGGAATGTTGTTGAAAAAGAATGTAACTCTTTTTGCTTCATTCTCGTCTCTTTCTTTCCAATGTTTCGAAAACCTTTGAGTCTTTTGGTTTAACTGCTTCTTCACCATCCCATCTTGTCCGGTCCTCACCACCCCTCGTCTCCTCACCTCTCTCCATACCTCATCTCCCATCTCTTAAATTGGAACTATTCTGCCATTATCATTTACCAACAATCTGTCATCACCATTCACTCAACTCCAACAACAACCAATCAGTTGAACACAATCGAGGTAATTTGTTATCTCAAGCACTCAATTCAGTTCACATCCATATTTAGCATAATCACAGTTCATCAACCTCAAATAGCCATGGGATGCTTTACAACAGATCACTCACTCGATTGGGAGGCGGCAGATCTGTTATGGGAAGCGGCAGATCTGGGACGGCGGCTGGCGGTGCGCACGAAGGTCGGCGGCTGAGCTCTGGCGATGCGTGCGGAGGTTGACTGCTGGGCTTTGTCTGTGGTCAACGGCTGGGCTGTGGCTGTCTGGATCGACGAAAGCTTGAGAGTTGAGAGGAGACAACACTCACAGATCTGTTATGAGAAGCGGCAGATCTGGGACGGCGGCTGAGCTCTGAACGGCGTCTGAACGGCGGCTGGCGGTGCGCACGAAGGTCGGCGGCAGATCTGTTATAGTATCATCAGTTTCTCTCTCCCCAATTTCAAATTGTCGTTCCCTCACAGCGAAGCACACGATGTTCTCTCAGCGACAGCGACGTTTTCAGTGCAGCAGTAGCGCAACGTTCTTCCTCCAGCAGCATCGACGCGATCTTTCTCCAGCAGCAGCGACGCGGCGGCGAATCCTTCGGCGTTCTCTCCCGCACGATCCTCAGTCAGTGACCTTCTCGAAGCGGCAACGGCGTTCCCGATGCGGCAGCGGCGCGACCAGATCTCCGATTCTTCTCTCTCTGATTGTGCTTGAAATTATGCTCTCATACAGGTCATAATCACACAAAGTAAAAAATATTGATGATGAAATTTAAATTTGAGACCGCAAGAATATTTCACTCTATAATTAGCTTATTTTCAATAAATAAATTTGATTTTTTTTTAGATTAACAGTATTAAAAAATAAAAAAAAATAAAGATCGCACTACAGTGAACTTGAATCCAAGACATTTGACCTTAGACATTAACCAATAACCACTACTGCTCGGCCAATATACACACAATTTTGATATTTTGTATTTAATTACCATGGTGTAGCTATTAAAAATAAAAAAGATGAATATGCAGACATATGATTTTAATTATATAACAACTCAAATAACAAATTTAAAGCTCACATTATATTTAGAGAAGAAATTTTTTATGCCCACATTATATTTAGAGTAAAAAAAAATTATCAATATTATCTATCTCATAATCTTATTTAATAAATCAAGCGACGCTATTTTATCTATCTCATAATCTTGTTTAATAAATCAAGCGACGGCTTCAATCTTATGTTTTTAGACTAATTACCCATGCCAAACAGTGATTGCGATTTGCAAAGCACCATATCTTTAGCCCCAAAATAAAAATATTAATATTATTTTTTATTAAGAAAAGAGATTAAATCAAAGAAAGATTGAAATGAGATTGGTGGAGGAAGCATTTTCACTAATTTTTCTCTATATTTCTTTTCAAGTAATTTATTTTTTCATTCTATAAAGTTTTTTTTTTTTTTTTCACCCCTGACCCCGAAAAGGTTAGGAGAGACCATATGCATCAGTGGAGACTAACTCTCACCCCAAAAAAGAAAAAAAAATTATTTTTATATTGGGAAAAGGGTCCTTAATCTGTGTTATTTGTGAAACCCTAGGCCTAAGGGTATTTTTGTCGCATTGGAAAAGCTGAATATTCTCTGGTCAACACTTGCTGATAACTGATTTAACTCTTGACTATAATATTTTATTTAAAGTTATACTCCACGATTCTTTATTTTTATCTAGCTTAGATTAATGAGGAATTTAGCATTCCCTTTTCCCGATTCCAATATATTATTAGAGGTATTTTTGCTGGTGAAGAAAGAAAATATGGTATTCACCCCTTTAAATTTCTGTAAACTACAACAGGAGTCCAGCATAAATCCAATATTATCAAGATTAGTAGATTACTCGATTAAATATTACTCTGTGTCTCAATGCTTCGTCAATTTTATTTTTTTTGAGAGAGAACGGACGAGCATATTATTATTCCGTCCGTTAACATGATCAATTTTCTTTTACTATAAAATTTAAGAGATTAGTGTTTAATATTTTAAATATATTTTGATAATAAAATGAATATAATGAATAAAGTAAAATAATTATTCAATATAAAAAAATTGATCAACTTAATTGAAACAGCTCAAAAATATATTTATCAAATTAATTGGAATTAATGAAGTACATTCAAGTGAACCTAATATGAATGGAAGGCGCAAGTTTATTACTCTCTTCGTCCACCAAAAATATGATACTTTTTGTGGGCATATGTTTTAAGAAAATTGGTGGTGATTTTTATGTAGTGGAGAAAAGAGCTCTACCAAAATTTGAAATGGGTGGTTGAGATTGAATTAAAGATGATTTTTTTTTTTTATAAATAAGAAGTGTCATACATTTCGTGGACAGATGAAATAATACATTCAAGTGAAGTATTAGAACATTCAAGTGACCTATTTCCTCTGTTCCAATTAACTTGATCAATATTTTTTTTTTACCTTCTCAACTAAGTTGATCAATTTCTTCATATGAAATAAATTAAACAAGAAACATCTAATCAATTATTCATTTTATTATCAAACATACATAAAACACTAGTTTCTTAAATTCCATGCCAAAAAGAAGTAGATCAACTTAGCTGGAATGGATGGAGTATTAGTAGTTTTTTTATTTGAATAATAAAACATGATCAATTAAATAATTTAATTTAAATTAAATATTTGATTTATATAATTGGAATACAATACAATTATTTAGGAGCCGCAGCGCGGCGCAATAATGCACCTCAAGCTGCCCTCCTTCGCACCCCAATGATGCCACGCCCAATGGCTCGATCGTCGGCCCTTCATCTCTCGCTAGGATCTTGTTGGTTATATAGTGACATGTGCTATGCACACGTCTACATTTAAAAGAAAAAAATAAAATTTAAGCATTTAACGACTCTTTTGTTGATTTTTTTTTATTGTCCCAATCCTTCAACAGCAACTATATGCCATCTATTTATTTATTTTTATTTTCTTTATCCATTTATAAATACATTTTCATCCTCTATTTTTACACCACAATTCATACACCTTCTTCCCGGATAGGTTTCTTGTCATTCTCTCAAGGCTCGATGTCTCTAATGTGGGTCTTGAAGGCAATAATTTGAATGACACTCATCTCGTTCAAGATGATGTTGTAGCGGATATTCCTTCTCTCCCCAAGATGACAAAGTAACGCACTGGCTACACCCCAGCCGTGATCGGGCTCATTTACACGCTTTGGATGG
The DNA here is from genome assembly GCF_028751815.1 of Salvia miltiorrhiza. Lineage (NCBI taxonomy): Eukaryota > Viridiplantae > Streptophyta > Magnoliopsida > Lamiales > Lamiaceae > Salvia > Salvia miltiorrhiza. Next base: position 24,262,616 of record NC_080393.1, on the reverse strand, counting down.
AGGCGACCTACAATGCCATCAAGGGTACCGCTCAAAAGGGCACTCATCTATTACGGAGAGATCGCCTGAAAATTTAATGAAGGTCGGCCTTCCGACACTCTAACTCGTGAGAACAAGCCAATCAAGTCGCACTTTCAACGCGTCCAAAATGACATCAAGCAATGGGAATCCGCATACGAGAAATGCCAAGCCAACTGGGGAGCGTCATGAGTGATGATCAAATCACTCAACATGCTCAAGAAAGCTATCAAGCCAACTATGGGGCTCCATTTAAATATTTTCAAGCTGTGCGAGTTCTCCGTGAATCTCAACCTTTTGCATCGATCGACGAGGACGTTTACTTTTTGAAGTGTTCGAAAGGGCTCCGATGGGGTACACGACGACGTCCTCCGATCCGAGCATTACGACGAGCTCTATTGGGCAAAAGGCAGCCAAGGAAGGGAAATGGAAAGGCAAGAAGGTCGAATCCCCGACACAAGGAGAAAATGGGAAATACTATGTGGCAGTTGATAGAGTCAAGGACTCCATCGAGAATTTCGGCCGAGCTCAACATGAAGCTCCCGACTTTCAAATTCTTCAAGCGGACAATTTGAAGATGGATACAAAGGATTTGACCATTCACTAGAGACTCGTTGAAGAAGTCAAGAATCATCGATGATGGAACTAAATCTTTTTGTTTTATTGTAATGTTTGAATTTCTTTTTCATTATTACAATTTCTTTTTAATTATTGCAATATTTTAATTTTAATTTAATGAAAAATATTTTTTAAAAGACAATATTTATTTGAACTTTGAAATGTGTTTAAATTAGAGAAATAAAAATAAAAATTTTAGAGCTCATTTCAGAGCCCCCAATACAAAGGAGAGGATCTTAAGTGGAGTCCACCTTCTTAGGAAAATGAGTATATTTCGCAAGTTGTTCGGCAAAGTTTAACAAAACAGTAGGAAAAGTCTCATCAGAGGTAAGACTAAGGCGATTACAAAGAGCATATTTCGCAAGTTGTTCGGCGTTATCATTCCCTTCTCTTGGCGTCCAGCTGAAAACACAACGATGAATTGTAGAAACAAAAGCAAAGATCGCATCCAAAGTATGGCCCAGGTAGGAAAAATCAGTCTCTTTCTTTGTAAGAATCCAATAGAGGCTCTGGCAATCCATCTCAATGATCACATCATGCAGCTCCCTCTCCTTACATAAACGCAATCCCTCAAGAACAGCAAAAGCTTCACCTTCCATCACAGATAGCGCACCCGGGAGAAAACCAAACCTTCTACCGATAATAGCACCGTCTCCGTCATTCATAACAGCGCCAAAACCCATCCCCACACCAGTAGATATAGCAGCATCACAACTCACTTTAACCTGGGTTCGTTTGGTGCAATCAATCATGTTGGGCAAGCACTAGGAAGGATGCTCACACACCCTCTTCGTCCAAGTAGCCCTTTGAGCAATATGGAAACAATCCATGGGAGTTAGAGCTTTATCTTGAAAGAGCAGTAAATTCCTAGTATACCACACGGCCCAAATGAGATTCACAAACATAATATGACTTTCTTTATGAGGCGTGCTTTTAATCTTCATGAACCAATCAGAAATGCTACAAAACTCATCCTCAGCGAGTGGGGGTAGTCGTAGCGGCGAAGTGGACCAGAGAACGCAACCCAATTGCAATCACGAAGCGCATGTTCAACTGTTTCAACCTTTTCACCACATCTTCTACGTAAATGATCAACCTCAATAGATCGTCCTCGAAGACCATCCGTTGTCGGAAGAGCCCCAACTAAGCTTTTCCAAAGGAACAACTTGACTTTGGGAATAACTTCTAAACCCCAAATCCACTTCCAAAGAGCCGACTCACACGAAGAAGATGAGGCATCTTTCTTTCGCCGAATGGAATTTGCAAGATAATACCCAGACTTTACAGTATAACCATTTCCTTTTGCATGAGGCCAAAAGGGCCTATCCATCTCATTTTGAACTCCTAAAAAGTGATCTGTTAGTTTCCATCTATCATTCAGGTGAATAATATCAACAACCTTCGTCATATCCGAAGCCAAACTATCCCATTGAAGAAGCTCCGAAACTCGAACGCTTACATGATTTGCTGGTACACGAGCTACATTGAAATTACCCTCTCCATCAGGAAGCCATGCATCAAGGCCATCTCGGATTCTAGAACCATCTCCCAACCGCCACACCACACCCTCCGTCAAAAGATCTTGTCCTGCTAGTAAGCTTTTCCAATTAAATGATGGATTATGGACTTTACTAGCTAGGAGAATATGAGTCCACAGAAAAATATCTCACTTTGAGGGAGCGAGCCAATAGAGAAGAGTTATTTTGAATGATACGACATACCTGCTTCGCCAGCATTACTCGATTCAAATGACTCAAATCTCTGAAACTCATGCCACCCTCACTCTTTGCCATACAAAGCTTTTTCCAGCTTCGATAATGAATACGTCGTTCCTCCTTCTTTTGACTCCAGAAAAATCTAGCTTTAGTGCTATTCAACCTTTGAACAATCTGCTTCGGGATCCGAAAACAACTCATAAGATAAGAGGGAACGGATTATAAAACTGACTTTAGAAGAACCACTTTCCCTGGTCCTGAAATAAACCTTCTCTTCTAATCCTTAGCCTTCTACCTAGTTGGGTCCACCAACATTTGAAAAATCTCAATCTTAGGCCTCCCCACCGAGCTGGGAATACCTAAACAAATGCCTCCCTAAGCTCTATAAGAGACCTCTAGCCGCCCCGCCAAATCACTCCTCAAATCCGCATCAACTCCACCACTAAAAGAGATTGAAGATTTATCCAAGTTGATCTTCTGCCTATAAATCCCTTCATATATGACAAGAATATCCCGTATCACCTAACTTTCGCTAAATCCGCTCTCCCAAAAATAATGCAGTCATCAGCAAAGAGCAAATGGCTAACTTCGGGAGCAATACGACATAACCGAGCTCCATGCACCAGACTTTGAGTCTCAACTTGTCGAAGTAGCCCAGAAAGAGCTTCAACATAGAGCAGGAACAGGAACAACGATAGATGATCTCCCTGTCTCAGACCACGACTAGGCACAAACTGTTCACCTGGAAAATCATTAACTAGAACACGAAATGAGATAGTGGTAACACACCTCATAATCAACTCAACCACAGAAACATGAAAACCAAGTTGGCGCATCATAACATCAAGAAAAGACCATTCAACCTTATCATAGGCTTTTGCCATATCAAGCTTAAAAGCAAAAACACCATGATCCCTAGCTTTGTTAAGTTTCATCATGTGGAAGACCTCAAAGGCAAGAAGAGCATTATCAGTAATATGCCTACCAGGAACAAAAACAGACTGACTCTCATGAATAACATAATGAAGGATGAGTTTCAAACGATTAGTAATGACCTTAGACATAATTTTGTAGACCACATTACAGAGACTAATAGGATGAAAATCAGAAAGAAGAGAGCAGTTCTTTTCTTAGAAATAAGGCAAATAAAAGTGGAATTTATGAGGCGAGGACAAGCACCATTATTAAGCACATTAAGAAGCATAGGAATAAGATCATGTTTCACAGCAGACCAACTAGACATATAGAATATGACAGGCATACCATCCGGCCCGGGGGCCTTTAGGAGATGCATAAGCTTGAGAGCCTGAATCACTTCCTCTTGAGTGTAGGGAGCATTTAGTGTTCGATTCATTTCCTCACTGACTACGGGGTTGATAGAGCGTAGGACCTCAGCAGGGTTATGGGTCTTACCGGCCGGAAAGAGCTTCTGAAAGTGAATTCTGGAAACCTCATCCATTTTTGAATTCTTCCCCGTCACCGTACCATCAGCTCTCATAATCTCACGAATATGGTTCATCTTTTTACGACCCTCCGCCACCTTATGAAAGAAACCCGTATTTCTGTCCACCTCCTCCATCTAATCAGCCTTAGATCGTTGTTTCCACATAATTTTCTCCTTCTTGAGTAAATCGTCAAACTCATTCTCCATAATCTTTTGCTGCTCTTTAGTAAAAGGATCACAAGCAGGACGTTGTAAATCCGTTAAGTCATCCCTCAACTTAGCACAACGTTTTCCAATATGCTCAAACTCACGTTTCTCCCATATCTTCAACTCGGGCCCCATAGCATCAATTTTCCTTTGAATCTCGCTGACAATTTGCGCATCACCACCTGACTCCCAGAGTCGAGCACACATATCTTTGCATCTTGCATCCTTAAGCCACATCGCCTCAAAACAGAACGGCCGTGGGCGATTGGTAGAGTCGTCCTCAGATTTTTCGAACACTAACAATAGCGGGAAGTGATCGCTTGACTTGCGAAGCAAATGGGAAACTTCAAATCCAGGGAAAGTGTCAGCCCACTGCTCATTTCCGAAAATCCGATCCAAGCATTCCATAATATTATTAGCACCACTCTGATTGTTATTCCAAGTATACATATCCCCCGAGAAGCCAAAATCCATAAGGTTGCAGTCTTCTACTACATTCCAAAAATCTTGAAGGCGATTGTCAGATTTTGGGTTCCCTCCGATCTTTTCATAATGGAACATTATTTCGTTGAAATCCCCGCTGCAAATCCATTTATCCGCCACTTGAGGAATAATATCCCTCATAAGAGCCCGCGCGTGAAGTGGTGTTCTTCAGTTTTGCTCCACCCATATATGCCACAGAAATCTCACTGCATGAGTCTATTATCCTCCACTGAAGCCAAAATATGATTGTTGGACGAGGATTTAAGAGAAACCTGGAAATCCTCCGCCCACATCAAGCACAAACTGCCACTCATCTCTCTCTCGGAACAAATACAATCTTCAGCCACAAAATTTGTAAAACCAGTTTTTACAAGGACCGGAGCCCATTCATTAGTAAGAAGTTTAGTTTCCATGAGGAAAACTAGGCCACTTTTGTTTGGTTAACCTAACCAACTGCCGAATTGTCGAAAGGTTCCCAAGCCCCCGATAATTTCAAAATAGGCAACTCATTGTGCTCGGCGGGATTGCTCCGAAGCAATCTCCGCCGCTGTCGCATTTAAATTAAATATGTTTGTTGAGATGATAATTATATAGCATGTCATTTAACAAGGATCACTAGGATTTGCACAAACCCTCATGTGAGGACCGAAGCACTTGGCATTGCGGTAGATATTTTTATCTCATCTTTAACTTGTTCGTGTTCTAAAATTTAATGTAGATTTTTATCATTCTAAAAGAAGTAAGAAAATAATAAATTTAAGTCAACTTTGCTATTCTAGATTTTAGGCCAATAACATATTTTCTGTCAAAAGAAGATGAAGCATGGTAACATATATGAAATGCAATAACACTTTATCACAATGAAATCGTCGGTAGATCTCATGCCCCATCCAATATAGTATTATGCATCAATTATAGACAAGTGAATTTCAAAATCATTAGCTATGCATTAAGAAAACTATTGAAATGGGCCCAGCCTTATTTGACAAGAGGCCCAATATATAAAAAGTGATTGAATTTAAAGTAAAATCTTTGTTCTCCCAGTTCTAAAAAAAAAAACAATCTCTGTTCTCCTCAGCGTGTATGTGTCAAGTTTTGAATGGCTAATTAAATTTTGTGTGACTTGATATCTACTTTTGAAACTTCATCACCTTTTGCTATCACAAATAATAATACAAGGATTAATGCAAACGCACATGGACTTCCCTTCAATGCCGAAGAATTCATTGATTTTACCCACCTCTTTTGCAACACATTTCATTTACTTTTGGACATAACTAACATCATCCAATTTACGACAAGAGTTCTTTCTTATTAGAGTTTTTTCTCTTTTCTTTTCTTTAAAAAAAAAGAGAGGAAATTGGCGATGTATAATCAAGTTAAAAAATTCAAAGTTCAAACAATTGGATTAAAAATATTTGTTGCAAATTGAGCTTAAAGCATGAGCTGCCTATTAGCATATCTATAGACATGAAAAACTTACAGTTTCTGAAAAGACTTTATATATATTAATTTATTGTTATGGTAATTTTTGTGGACAAAGAAAGTACTTAATATTTATGAATAAATACACAACAAAGCAATTGAATTAAGTAGTGCCTAAAGTGAAACTACATGGTCTATAATTGATTTAATTTAATTTAAAAAGATTAATAAATTATTTCAATGATTTGAATAAAATACACAACCAAACAATTGAATTGGTCCAATTAGGTAGGGCCTCAATTGAAACTACATCAGAAGTTATTAAAAGTATGATATTTCTTAAAATATAAAATTTACAAACTTAAAAACAAATAGAGTGTATTCATAATTAACAGCGGATGAGATACTTTAGAAAATATTCTATTCGATGAGATTGGTTGCAACAACAACAACAACAACAACAACAAAGACATTTTTTATACAATATTAACAATTAAAGTTTTTTACTAATATTATTAAAATTTTAAAATATTTATGAAAGAAATCAAATAATTTAGAATTTAATTTAATAATCGCCCAAAATAAAAGTAGGCAAGTGGCGAGAGATAAGAGAATGAATGTGGATTAGGTGCCCGACTATGGAATCAGCATAATAGGGCAAATGACCACAAATTTGTTCGAGAAGCAGACACGTATGTTTTACTGACTTTGCAATTTATTTAAATATTTTAGATTTGTACCTAAATCTTACGGTTTAGTGATGTTTCTCTTTCTTATAAAGATGGGTAATTTGAGTACGAATTATCATTTTCTCATCTCTCAATTAAAAAATAAGTATAGTAGATTTGTTGTTGTGATGTTCCTCTTGTTTCAAGAAAGATTATAAGATATTCCCTTCAAAAAAGAAGGATTATAGGATATTAGTGCGATTTCAATTTCTCTTTCTTTGATTCATAAAAGAAATACTAATAGATTATTATTTGTTTGGGGAGGAAATAGATGGTGTTTGAAGTCTAGACTTAGCAAGTCTATTTACAGACTGAAGTTTACATAGTTAAATGTCCTATCGATACAAAATAATACTCCCTTCGCCACGAATTAAGTATCCATTTGTTTCTAATTTTTTGTCCATGAATTAAGTACTTACGCTGCTTTATGGACATTTATACTCTCCCTTATTTTTTTAATTTTACTACTCTTTACCACTAATGGGTCCACCTCACAACACATTTATCACTTTTATATTCTATATTTATTACACTTTATCTCTAATGGACCCACCTTACAACACATTTATCACTTTTATGTTCTATATTTATTACACTTTACCTTTAATGGATCTACCACATAACACTTTTATCATTTTAGTCATCTATCTTTTTATTTTACTCACAACACATTTTTCAGTTTTCTTAGTTTTCGTATCGAACACCAAATAGGTACTTAATTCGTGGACAGATGGAGTACTAGTTTATTTAGAGTTCACTTTACTTAATTCCATCAACTTATCCACTACAACAAAATCGAACTCATTTTTTTCCGGTCAAACCCCAAAACAAATTACCAAGCCATTTTTTGTGTTTTATTTGATGGAAGAGATAAATATGATTAATTGAATTGGAAGATGATTAAATAATTAACCCAATTTTAAAACAATTGATTGCTCTTTAATTTCTCTATTGAAATGGAACTAGTGCACCACCTGTGCGATGCACATGGACTATCGTGGTATCCCATATATCATACATATGAAACACTTTATAGTTAGTAATCTAATATAATAATAATAATAAAAAAAATTAAAGTTTTAATGTTTATGAAACTTTTCAACAATTTTCGTTTCATCTCACAACATATTATAACATATATATATATATATATATATATATATATATATATATATTGTCTTGATGAGGAGTAATATGTGCAGAGTAGGGAAAAAATACAAATCGGAGGAATCGACCCCACCAGCGGAATGAATATGGCAGAAGAAGTACACTCGTCAGAGGAGTCATCTTCACCAGAGGAGTCAGGCTGATCAGAAGAATCATTCTTACTAGAGGGATTTCATTAATCAGAGACATCTCACTCACCAGCGGAATGGCTCTTGCCAGAGAAGTCACCTTCACCAGATAAGTCAGCTTCATCAGAGAAGTCATCCTTATCAGAGAAGCCACCTTCGTCAGAGGAGTCATCCTCGCCAGAGGAGTCATCCTCGTCAGAGAAGTCACCTTCACTAGAGAAAAGCTAGAAGGCGCGGGAAGATCTCCCGCGTAAAGGCGAAGTTACTGTTCTACCCTCCGACCACGCAAGGAGCATGCATGAATAATGATTTTACCTTTCTACCCTCAGTTGTAATCTATAAATAGACCTCAGCTCATGTATTACAATCACGCTATCATATACTTTTAAATACAACAGTTAATTTCCCTTTGAGCTCCTATTTTCCGATCGCTTCATTTCACTCTTTCCGATCAACTTTACTAGGTATAGTCCACGCTTTACATCTTATAGTTTAGGTGTTGGTTATTAATTCACCAACTGGCGCCGTCTGTGGGAAAGCTACTGAATTAAGACGTGAGATTATGGTCGCTGGCGTACGCAGATCTGCAATTCCAATCGGATTTGCGGGCGTCGGCACCGATGGAGCCAATAATTCGGGCACCCAACTGTTTTTGGGTCGGTTAATTGTGTTCTCTAAGTTAATATGTTGCTAATCCTCCATGATATGTGTTGATTTATGTTTTGGGTGCATGGGGAAAGGTGGTGACGGGTACAAATCATGAATCAGGGGAAATTTACATCTGTTTACTGTTTGTTCGGGTTGGTTGTCCGTGGATAAGGGGTTTCCTTGTGAAATTGACGTTTGCGTCACCGATCTAATGTTTTGCATGAAGAAATTGTAGTTTGATGCTCTGTTTTGATTATGTCAGTCGTTTTCTTACGGATCCCCGATATCTTGGGTTTATGCTGTTTGCGTATGGATGTTTTACATGTCAACGTGATAATTGCGGAATATCTTCGTATTTTCTACGATAATCTTAGAATTATACTAGTGATTTGTCGGATACTATCCTGTTTTTGGTAGGCGTGGGGTTTTTATTGTTAATTCATGATTTTGCACCGATAGTACGTCGATCAGCACTTTGTTTCTGTTATGAGTGGGCTTGTATTGTGGATCTGTGGGTGTTATTCGCTTGAGGATGATAATTACCGTTACTTCCCATGTCTTGGCGATTAATTCTCGTTCTGCATTGTTGGATCGGAGGGTGATAGTCTGTTGCAGATGTTTTTCGTTTAAGGGAGGGTATTTATCAGTGTTTTCCACGTCTTTGTGGCTAATTTTCGATTTCGATCGGTGAATTGGGGAGTTATGCTTTGTTCCTGTTATATGAGGGTTCTTTGTTGCGGATCTATGGGTTTTGCATCGATAATGTGTTAGTTATTACATTGTCACTGGTTATCCTGGTTTGTTGTCGTTGATGCGGGGGTTTTACCTCGGTAATATGATGATTAACACTTTGTCTCTGTTGTGGTGAGGTTCATGCTGTTGATCTGCGGATGATCTTCACTTAAGGGAAATAATTATTGATATTCTTCATGTTCTTGTAAACTAATCTTCGTTTTGTGCTCTGGTTAACGCATCATGTTGATAATTTGGCTGATTGACATGATAATTCTAAATTGCTTGTAGGTTTTGCTGTTGTTATATTGCATGATCGTATTAATTGTAGGTTATGATGTTCGTTTCCTTACATATCTCTTATTTATCTATCATTTCTAACGTATTACGCTAATAAGTTTGTTGGTGGTTACCCTGTTTTTGCCTATCTTTGGTTTTCCTATTTTGGTTCTCTGGGTGCTCTGTTTTCTCTGCCGGACATTGGTGTGGGTTCACGGGGGAAACCGCCGTTATGCGGGCTCTGTTTTCTCAATCTATGCCCTGGGTTTATTTTCCAGTGTATAGAGTTACTGCGTGGGGAATTTTTTAACGGTCTCTGTACCGGTAGCCGGGATTTCTTATTGGATTTCTTATATCGGGGCCCCAATCGGTAACGGAGGGTTTATTCTTTCGTCGTTGGGATTGTTTCTCACTTTGTTTATGTGTAGGTACCATGGGATCCTCTGATGCTCACCGGAACTTGGAGAAGGAGTTTGACTCCGCTGCTGTCACTACTGAGGTGCCTACCTCGTTGTTCACTGGCCTTCAGGGCAATCCTACTTTCACTGTGCCACCGGGTTTTCAGGCTATCTCAGCCACGCCGACAACAGGACTGAATGTCAACGCACAGAGGTTTGCTTTGGTCACCCCGGGTTCTGATCTGCCGAATCTGGCTCCCGCGTCTGGAGGAGGATCGATTAACTTTGGGCTGGCAGAGCAAATGATAGCCTTGCTCAGTTACGCTAACATGCGGCAGGCATTGGGAACTCCCATGATGTCCGTCATCCCTACTGTGGCTACCCCGATGGGAGCAGCCAACCTGCAGGGTACTGAGGCCCCACCTCCCGCTATTCAGGAGGCAAACACTTTAGCAATCAACAAACAGGCTGCGATGCCTCTGGAAATGCAAGGGGACCCTGCTGACAGGGAAGTGGAAAGAAGACCAGAAGGAAGCCGTGTCAGACTCAACAGTGTTGTTAGAAATGAGAGGGTTGATGAGTCTGATAGTCAATCCGTCTCCCTTGTGTTCGAGGAAGAGAGACCAAAGGAGAAGACACGATTGAAAAACCAAGTATCCCAGCTGAAACACCAACTCCAGGATCTGGAGGAATCATTGAGGGAGAAATCCCGGAGGGAGGACAGGGAACAAAGGTCAGGAAAATCACACCGGGTAGAGAAGTCCCATCGATCAGAAAAATCGCGCTACACAGAGAGATCAGAGGAACGAGAACCGGAGTATTCCTCTGGCAGACCTGAATATAGAATTCACAAGCGCCATGCTCGTGACGCACCCAGGGACAGAAGGGAGCAGGGAAGGCATAAGGGGGACAAGAGGGCTAAGACTTCACGGTTTCACCCCGTCAGCAACTGTAGTCCTTTCTCTGATGATATTTTGGCAGATACCCTACCCAGAAGCTACAAGCCCATCTCACTGGATTATGATGGCACTACCGATCCGGAGGTGCACCTCAATCGGTTTGAAGGATTGGTCACGCTACATATGTACACGGAGGGCATCAAGTGCCGTATCTTTTCAACTACTCTCACTGGACCGGCTCAGTTATGGTTTGGGACGCTTCCCCCGAATTCTATTCACTCTTTTGAAGATCTGCAGACTCGCTTTTTGCGTCAGTTTGCGAGTTCACGGAGGGTAGGAAAGTCAGCTCTTTCGCTGATGGATATTAAGCAGGAACAGGGAGAAACGCTGCGGGAGTACACAACGAGGTCTAATCTTGCTGCTCTGGAGGTGCCAGAGGCGGAATCGCAAATCAAAAATTGCGCCTATGTCCGAGGACTAAGGCCAGGGATCTTCTTTGACGAATTGCAAATCCGTCCAGCAAGGGATTTTGATGACATTATGGCAAGGTTGCCAGGATACTTACAGTTAGAGGATGCCAAGATGGCAAGAAAAGTGGAAAATGACAAACATAAGGTCAAAAAAGCCGAGGAAGCATCTGAGAAACACGGCAATAATGCTCTCAAGTACGGGAAGTCCGCTCATTACAACCACAAAGTTAGAGATCTGCACCAGAAATACAGAGGAAAAGGCGGAGCCTTTAGGGATGTGAGTGTTCAGAGGGGAACTTCCCTTACCTGAGTGCTTTACAACCAAGATGGGGAAAGATACATAACAAGAGAGGCAAAAGGTTGGCAGATCTAGGGTTGGAAAGGAGAGCAGTTCGGGACGGAGGAAAAGAAATGAGGAATTATAACCTAGATCGCGAAGGGGGAAGGGTATATATAGAGGCGATACTGGGCTTAAGAAATGGGCTAAGAGATAATGGGCCCACGCGAGTTTATGGGCTGAAAACGGAGTAAGGAATAATTGGGCCAACATGTTCATAACAGAGTATTGCACATGTCACCAGAGGGGGGAGTAGGGTGTATACCCGTAGTCCCCAATTTTCAAATTCAAAAATGGCTTCTCAACAAGTCAAAGGAAAAACAGAGGGAGGGAAGCGCTCGTAAGCCGCGAAAGTTGGTTGTGCTATCCGGGCCTTCCATGCTCCGCGCAGAGGGAGGGAAGCGCTCGTAAGCCGCGAAAGTTGGTTGTGCCATCCGGGCCTTCCATGCTCCGCGCAGAGGGAGGGAAGCGCTCGTAAGCCGCGAAAGTTGGTTGTGCCATCCGGGCCTTTCATGCTCCGCGCAGAGGGAGGGAAGCGCTCGTAAGCCGCGAAAGTTGGTTGTGCCATCCGGGCCTTCCATGCTCCGCGCAGAGGGAGGGAAGCGCTCGTAAGCCGCGAAAGTTGGTTGTGCCATCCGGGCCTTCCATGCTCCGCGCAGAGGTGGCACTTAATCGTAAGCCGCGAAAGTTGGTTACACACCCCGGGTCTTCCATGCTCCGCGCAGAGGTTGTCCTTAACCGTAAGCCACGGAAGTTGGTCGCACCCCCCGGGTTTTCCATATTCCGTGCAGGGGGTCACTATTCAATCGTAAGCCGCGAAAGTTGGTCGTGCCGTCCGGGCCTTCCATGCTCCGCGCAGAGGTGGCACTTAATCGTAAGCCGCGAAAGTTGGTTACACCCCCCGGGTCCTCCATGCTCCGCGCAGAGGTTGTCCTTAACCGTAAGCCACGGAAGTTGGTCGCACCCCCCGGGTTTTCCATGTTCCGTGCAGGGGGTTACTATTCAATCGTAAGCCGCGAAAGTTGGTCGTGCCGTCCGGGCCTTCCATGCTCCGCGCAGAGGTGGCACTTAATCGTAAGCCGCGAAAGTTGGTTACACCCCCCGGGTCCTCCATGCTCCGCGCAGAGGTTGTCCTTAACCGTAAGCCACGGAAGTTGGTCGCACCCCTCGGGTTTTCCATGTTCCGTGCAGGGGGTTACTATTCAATCGTAAGCCGCAAAAGTTGGTCGTGCCGTCCGGGCCTTCCATGCTCCGCGCAGAGGTGTCACTTAATCGTAAGCCGCGAAAGTTGGTTACACCCCCCGGGTCCTCCATGCTCCGCGCAGAGGTTGTCCTTACCCGTAAGCCACGGAAGTTGGTCGCACCCCCCGGGTTTTCCATGTTCCGTGCAGGGGGTTACTATTTAATCGTAAGCCGCGAAAGTTGGTCGTGCCATCCGGGCCTTCCATGCTCCGCGCAGAGGTGGCACTTAATCGTAAGCCGCGAAAGTTGGTTACACCCCCCGGGTCCTCCATGCTCCGCGCAGAGGTTGTCCTTAACCGTAAGCCACGGAAGTTGGTCGCACCCCCCGGGTTTTCCATGCTCCGTGCAGGGGGTTACTATTCAATCGTAAGCCGCGAAAGTTGGTCGTGCCATCCGGGCCTTCCATGCTCCGCGCAGAGGTGGCACTTAATCGTAAGCCGCGAAAGTTGGTTACACCCCCCGGGTCCTCCATGCTCCGCGCAGAGGTTGTCCTTAACCGTAAGCCACGGAAGTTGGTCGCACCCCCCGGGTTTTCCATGCTCCGTGCAGGGGGTTACTATTTAATCGTAAGCCGCGAAAGTTGGTTGCACCCCCCAGGTCCTCCATGCTCCGCGCAGAGGGTTACTATTTAATCGTAAGCCGTGAAAGTTGGTCGTGCCACCCGGACCTTCCATGCTCCACGCAGAGGGTTACTATTTAATCGTAAGCCGTGAAAGTTGGTCGTGCCATCCGGGCCTTCCATGCTCCACGCAGAGGGTTACTATTTAATCGTAAGCCGTGAAAGTTGGTCGTGCCACCCGGGCCTTCCATGCTCCACGCAGAGGGTTACTATTTAATCGTAAGCCGCGAAAGTTGGTTGCACCCCCCGGGTCCTCCATGCTCCGCGCAGAGGGTCACTATTTAATCGTAAGCCGCGAAAGTTGGTTGCACCCCCCGGGTCCTCCATGCTCCGCGCAGAGTGCTCAAGCTTGGATGGGAAGCAGCTCGGATGGGAAGCAGCTTGGATGGGAATCGCGAAATCATTGACAGAGAAAGTAACCAAATACTCGTTAGAGGAGGCGGTGAAATCCCTATCATAAAGGTCAACCAAATCCTCGCAAGAGGAGGCGGTGAAGCTTTTACCCGAAGAAGTCAGCAAAGTCCTCGCCAGAGGAGTTTGCCAAATCTGGGCCAAAGGAGTCATCAAAATCCTCGCCAGAGGAGTCAGCAAAATCCTCGCTAGAGGAGTCATCAAAATCCTCGCCAGAGGAGTCAGCAAAATCCTCGCCAGAGGATTTAACAAAGTCCTCGTCAGAGGAGTCTGCCAAATCTTGGCCAGAAGAGTCAGCAAAATCCTCACCAGAGGAGTCCGCCAAATCTCGGCCAGAGAAGGCATCAAAATCCTCGCCAGAGGAACCATCAGAATCCTCGCCAAAGGAGTCATCAGAGCCCTCGACAGAGGAATCATCAAAACCCACGCTAGAAGGGTCATCAAAATCAAATCAAACCAGCAGAGGAGATGCGAGAATATAAACTCAACATGAACAAGCAACAAAAAACAACACAAAGAACAGAGGGAAAAAAGCGACATAAGCGGGAAAGAAGTTTCATAAAAACGTGCCAAGGAGGCACAGCTGTACATCCAAGAGCGAGAAGTAAGTACTAAGTTTGTACAAATTTACGAGTTACAAAAATTTCATGTAAGTCAGGGAAGAGATAGGGGACATCAAGAGGGAGGAGCAAAAGAATCTTTAGCGGGAGTAGAGGAAGCAGGAGCAGAGGTAGAGGAAACCGGAGGAGGGACATCACTGGCAGGGACCTGACTAGCAGAGGTTCCCTCTGTAAACACTGGCAGCATGCCAGCTTCCTTCACTTCGGGGAGACGGACTCCCAAGTCCAGCAATTTCACAGCTTCTTGTACAAACGTTTTCTCATCTCGATACAGGGTAAAAAGCTGATCCATTGCAGAGGAGGAGGAAGCGGAATCTTCAAAAATGGAGGCCGTCAAATCAGAGGGCAGAGGAGGCACCACACCATACTGAGAAAATCTTCGGGTGCTTTTGTTGGTGGGATCCCGCAGCCGGTTCACAAAGCCCGCCAGGGAAGCAGAGAAAGCAGGCGCATACAATGGAGCGGAGGGCACTGAAGCAGACCCAATCCCAAAGGCGAAATAGGGAATGGCCCTCTCCAGCACTGGATACCACCATTCTGGCTTCCCCGGAGAATTCGCAGGGATCCCCATCAGCTTGTTTATTTCCTCATCTTTGAGGTTATCCATTAAGGCATGCAGGTCCAGGGTAGCAAGCTGTTCCGGGGTCGCCCCAGCCATCTCTAACGCCTTGGAAGCAGACTGCTGTATCACATAAGCGAAGAGGGGCCCAAAATCCTCTAGGTACTCGGGAGTCTTTTTGAAGGCCCCCAGAGTGCCCTCCAGCATCAACCCTAGAAAGTGTTGACCCTGCGGAGACAAGAAATACTCCAGGCGTTGATCTCGCGCCCCCAAGACATAGGCACGATTTTGCGCTTCCATAAGCGTTTTCTTCCAGCCCCGCCGGGTCTCCTTGTAGGCTTCTTCATATCCCGCTTTGAACCGGGCCAAGTTCTCATGGCTTTCCTTGGTCGTCCTGGTCAGTTCAGAAATCAGCGAGGACTTCTCCACCTCTACTTGGGACAACTGAGCCTTTAATTCAGCAATCTCCGCTTCAGCCTTACTAAGGCGTTCTACCACCCCGGCAACGTCATCATCACGCTTGGCGATGTCCGCCTGCTCCTTCTCTCTTTCTTTTTCTGACATGTCATAGTCATGAATACACTTAACAGCTCCCCACATCCGAGCCTCTACCTGCAGGGAAGCAAAACGGGTTCCAACAAGGTGATCAAGAGTTTAATAATTTCATTCTTCCTCTAATAAAAGTATAAGATACAGGGTACCTGAAGAGCCAGTTGGCACAGCTGAGTAGCTAAAGTCCCCCGTGGCAGCTGCTCCACTTTCTCTTGGTCCTTTGAGTGGACACGAGCTATCAAGGCATCAATCAACCCCTGCCCCGACAAACTCGAGATCGGCCCAGGAACGAGATCCTCTGATTCATCAGCAGGAGGTACAACAGCTTTGCCTTTGCCCTTTCCCCCGGCAGAAGGGAGGACTTTGGAACCACCAGCAGACTTCTTCGCTGGCCCCTTCCCCTTTTCCACTGCAGAGAAAAGGACCTTCGAACCACCAGCAGACTTCTTCACTGGCTCTGAAGACTTGCCGGCCTTCTTCAGGCTCTCCTGTCTCTCTTTCTCACCGACGGAAATCAGTGAACCTCTCTTCCTCTTCTTTGAAAGCTCGGAAAGGGTGACACCAGGGACCGAATCAGGTGAGGGAACTTCATCGGTAATGTCCACAATCTGGACATCTTCTTCACCGGCACCAGATGTATCACCAGTACTGGGGCGGCCACGCCTGCGAACAAGGCTACCCGCATCAACCTCCTCGGCATCAAACGTGCGGGAAACTTCCACATTCCCCTCTGGGATCCCTACCACAGGGGGAATATCGGCCAGCTCGGTCTCGGTTGGTTGCTCTGAGGGGCCCATCCTGGAAGCGGAGCCCCCCGAGTCACGCTCTCCACTGGGAACAGGAGAAGCAATAGTGGGCAGATTGTCCCCACACTTCTTTCTCCAAGACATGTCTGCAAATCAAAATTCTACATCTTTAAAATCAGGGTAACAAAAGTTAATGTATTTTCTAGTTCATATTCTTTACCTATTGATTTCTCTGGATATAGGGGAAATAGACCATTGTGTGCCAGAGCCGAATTGTTCTCAACAAGATATTTACAGTCTAAGGGCCGGGCCTTGTTCATAGCATTAAGATGGGCTATAATACTCATATCACGGGTTGAGGGGGCATCGGGAGAGGCTGGTTTATAAGTAGTGCGAGGGTTATGCCACTCCAGCTCCAAAACGTGATAATCGCGCCAAGTGCCGAAGAGAGTGCGCACATAACAGTAATAGCTCAGAAAGCCCTTATCAAGGGAATTTAGAGAGGAAAGAAAGGTAGTAGGATATTTGGGAAGACCAGCAAAACTATACAGGGGACTGCCCTGCATGCGAAGAGATTGGGTTTGACAGAACAGTTTGGCAGTATCCCCAACACCGTGAGCCCGACATAGAATATGGAAGGCATATAACCTTCGGATAGCAGAGGGGGCAACTTGAAAGAAAGGGATGCGAAAATGGTTACAAACATCAGCCAGAAGGGTAGGAGGAGGGAGCCTTAGGCCAGCATCTATTTGGGCTTTCCAGATAACTATTACCTTAGGATGGCGAAGGCTTTCGGGGGGTGTTGAATCTTTAGAGAAGGCCTCGAATTTTAAACCTTCGGGGTGTCGACACTTACTCTTCAGTTTCTCAACTGCCACGACGCTAAGGAGGGATTCAGGAACACGCTTTGGGGGTTGGGGGGTCTTCTTACCCCTTTTCTTAGGCCGAGAAGAGCTGGGGATAGTTTGGGAGTCATAAGAGGCAGAGGGGGAAGGTAGGTTATCAAGATCCTGAAGTTGGGGAGAGGAAGATGAAGAAGTTTGGGAAGAAGGGGAGGGCGAACGCGAGGGTTGAGGAACGGGAGTGGAAGCCATTATCAGAAATATCAATCCTAGGGTTTCTAGCACGCTCAATCAGAGCACCAACAATTACGCTACTACGCTACAACTAATTACAAATATGGGGAGAAGAGAGTACGCGAATTACCTAGGGGAGGGAAAGATTGACTGTAAGTACCGGAACGGAAGGGTCGCTGGAGGTGCGCCGGAACAGGAGGGAGAATCGCTGGAATTTGCAGATGAAGGAGCTCGAGAAAATCGGAGAAGAAGAATAGTGAAAAACGAGAGTACGAATCGACCAAGTAAAAATATAAGCGGGCAACTACCAACACGCGGGATGAACGACACGTGGCATACGGAAATAAATCGACGGCTGAAAATCCGTACGGAAAGATGAAAGGACGCAAAGGTTAAAAAGATAACCTCGGGGTACGGGAAAAGCACTGTAGCTCGGACAGGCATTTAATGCGGGTGACGTCACCCACGCGGGCAAGTCCTCTGACTAGTTGCACTATTCCAGAGTGAACTAGCCAGACCAGGGGGTGGGAGTAACAAAAACGCCAGAAAACAGCTTGTAAAGTTTGCCTTTTATCTTCTTACAAGATTAGAATTTTCGTGTCTTCATGATTTGCAGGGTCCAAGGAAAACAGCACAACGCTGGCATTAACAATACTTCGCTGGTTGAACACGAAGAATACCCGGTTCAACCAGACTAGAGGGGGGAGTGGTTGATGAGGAGTAATATGTGCAGAGTAGGGAAAAAATACAAATCGGAGGAATCGACCCCACCAGCGGAACGAATATGGCAGAAGAAGTACACTCGTCAGAGGAGTCATCTTCACCAGAGGAGTCAGGCTGGTCAGAAGAATCATTCTTACCAGAGGGATTTCATTAATCAGAGACATCTCACTCACCAGCGGAATGGCTCTTGCCAGAGAAGTCACCTTCACCAGAGAAGTCAGCTTCATCAGAGAAGTCAGCTTCATCAGAGAAGTCATCCTTGTCAGAGAAGCCACCTTCGTCAGAGGAGTCATCCTCGCCAGAGGAGTCATCCTCGTCAGAGAAGTCACCTTCACCAGAGAAAAGCTAGAAGGCGCGGGAAGATCTCCCGCGTAAAGGCGAAGTTACTGTTCTACCCTCCGACCACGCAAGGAGCATGCATGAATAATGATTTTACCTTTCTACCATCAGTTGTAATCTATAAATAGACCTCAGCTCATGTATTACAATCACGCTATCATATACTTTTAAATACAACAGCTAATTTCCCTTTGAGCTCCTGTTTTCCGATCGCTTCATTTCACTCTTTCCGATCAACTTTACTAGGTATAGTCCACGCTTTACATCTTATAGTTTAGGTGTTGGTTATTAATTCACCATGTCTGATAAGTAAATACATATATATATATATATATATATATATATATATATATATATGAATACATATATGTAGACCATAAATGTATGTTTCATATAAGTATATTATTTACTTATCAACATAATTCCTAGTACAAAATATATGTACTTTGTTTACTTTGAATTTCATAGTTAATTAAGTGGCAATGTTTATTAGGTTTTTCATATAAATAATTTAATATTTAATATTCAAATAGTAGAATATAGCAACTACCAATTGTTGACGATAATTTATAGTAATTAATTTTGATTTTTGTACTATCTGTTGGATAAGGATAGTTTAATAAACTTCAAATTTTGTAGCTATAAAATGGCAATGTTTGGTAGTAAGTTCATATATGATCATATTTAATATTCAATTAACTAAATAAAAATATTATTTAATATTGAATTAGTTTAATTTTCTCAGAGAGAACAAATTCAATGCAATAAAAATTCAATTATTTAATATTTATATTTATTTAGTTATTTATTAGGCAATCATTTAATAGTGTTATTTAGTTCATTTTGTTTAGAGATGGATAGCAATTCTTGGTAGTTTATTAGTCTATGAGGCAATCATTGGATATTGTTAATTAGTTCATTTTGTTTAGAGAGGAGAACAATTATTGGTGGTTTTATAGCAGACTAATTCTCGGTAGATTTATAGGACATTGTAATTATAAATTTTTACTTAATTTCTAATTATACCTTTTAAATTGAATTTATTTACACACTTTTTTTTGGGGTGTCACCATTTTGCTCAATAAATTAAATAGTGTCACTGTTGTCATATGTGTCCATTCGCAGGGTGACGGAATTCTCTTGTCCAACGTCTCCCATGACCCATCAACTAAAAATTTCAAAAATAATATTCCGTGGATAACTAAATCACTGACTAAATTGATGCAAAAATTTCACTTGGTTTGGTAGAAAAATCAAACTACAACTCACATTTATAGTGCAAGACTCATTATTTAAAAAAAAAAAAAGGCCCATTGTATATGAATAGTATAATTGGGTTAATTAGCCTAATTCTTGAGGCGGTGAACTCTACTCAAAGTCGCATCTCAGGTTCCCCGCCCTCATAGCTCTCTGCAACTCATCAATCCCCACCACGGCGCACGTATAGACCAACCTCTCCGCCGTTTTTTCACGCGCCACCGCGTTCGTCACGCTCCACCATCTACACCCGCCGCCGGCCACCAGCTCGCACGCCACCACCTCCTCTCCGTCCCACGTATCATTGTACACGTACATAATACTCCCACCCACCCGAACATTTATCGAACACTCTCCTGAACTCTCACTCCTCAATCTCTCCACGTACTCCAACGGCATTTCTCCGATCTCTTCACACTCAAAATCGTCTCCGGTCACTCTCCAAATTTTCACTCTCTCCACATCTTTGATCCGGCAAAGCGCGATCAGAACCAGGCTGTTATTGGCGCATCCGATGTTATAACTGCTAATAGATCCAGATTCACCTATAAGTAAATCAAAAGGTCCGGACCACGAGTTGGTTTCCGGATCGAAGCAGTGTGTTTGGCCGGAAACTTTATCGGCGACGATGAGCTTCTCCGCTGCCACGGCGATTGAAAGCCAGGACGAAGCCGCCGAGTCTCTTATATTTCCTGGCATCGAGTCGCAAATGCGCCAGGAGCGCGTATTGAGATCGTAGATCTCGACGGCCAAGGGCTCGTCTTCGAAATCACATCCGCCGCCGGCGACTACGACGGAGTCCCCCACCCGCGCGACGATCGGATCCTGCCGCCACACAAGCGGTGGCTCGACGTGGTGCCACTCGAGATTGAGAGGATCGGAGGAGAAAGAGAAACGCGATGGCGAGAACATGTATACAAAACTGGAGTGCGACGATTTGAGGCCGGCAATGTAGTCCATCGGTGGCTGAGGTATTTTGATCCAGATGCCGGAGCGTGGATCGTACGCGTGCACCGCGGTGGCGTACGGAGGGTGCCGCGCCTGCGCGTGGAGAACCAGCCACGGCCGCGGCGTGTTGTGGTGGCGGAGGGAGGAGGATACGGCGTCACTCCATGATTTCGACACGAGCGAGGCGGAGACCAGGTCGACGAGCGGCACGTGCGAGAGGATGCTCTCCAATACGTCGGCATGAAATCTGAAATCTTCATCTTCTACCGCCGTTTGTTGATCTGTGTTTGCTGCCATTTCTGAGATTGGTAATTGGGATATTTCTGGTCAAATATATCTGTCTGCTTAGGTGTGTTTAAATTTTTATAGTTGTGAAAATGTCTGGCTTGTGGTTGGCGGGCTAATTTATAATGTAGTAAAACGTTTACTTGTTTTGGGTTGATTTTTCAAAAGGTTATCAAAATGTCTTATATAAACAAAATACTACTCCATGTTACAAGAGTGAATACTTCAAAAAAGACAAAATTATGGTAATAATATTTATATTTATTTAGTTAATACTTCAAAAAAAAAAATGTTGGAAGAGTGAATCACTGAATTTTTTATGTATTACAGAAAGACAAAATTATGGTAATTTTATCTATTACTCCCTCCGTCTCGCCGAGCTTGAGGCGTTTCTTTTGGGCAGAAAATTAAGAAATTGTAGATTAGTATTTTAAGTGTATAGGATAAACGTGATAAAGTAGGAAGGAGAATGTAATAAAGTAATAAAATAGTGATAAAGTAGGAGAGAGAATGTAATAAAGTGACAAAGTAGAAGAGAGAAAGTAATAAGGGGTGCAATTAGTTTTGTAAATTAATGCTTTAAATTGCCTAATTTTTGCCAAAAAATGAAATGACTCAAGCAAAGTGGGATAGCCCGAAAAGGAATACGACTCAAGCTCGGTGGGACGGAGGGAGTACTAGTTTTGTGCCCATATATACAAAAGACATTATTTTTTTAAAAAATATTAAAATAATTTTATATTTAAAATTTAATTATTTAATAATAATATATGAGTATAAAAAATTTAGGTTGTTCAATATATGGATTGGAACAACTATTGTTCGTCCTTTCAAATGAGTAGGAATTATCATGGATGTTCTTGGAGTAGGATGTGTAACAATGTAAGTAACAATTTTTCTTATTTGATCTTCAAATAATTTAAGTAATGCACTTCTCGAAGAGATCGATATTTGCATAGTCATTATTATCTCACAATCCAGAATGAAAATTCCTTCAATTTATCGAACTCGTATTTTAAAGTCTCATGTTCTTAGTCAACTATAGTAGCACCATGCAATTGAACCATAAATATGCTCACTAAATATTCAGAAAGAATAAATAAATAAATATTTAAAAGTCTCATGTTATAAGTCTATATATAATCATAAATTTTATCAATATTTTAGTAATTTTATTTATATTACTAAACATGTGTGATTATTTTAGACAAAAATATTTTATTACATATTTAATTAAAAAAAAAGTATGTAATGTGGTAATTATATGTATATTTTATATAATTATCTTTTCGTGAGAACGAAAAATCATGAACAAATACATAAAATACATGAGCAAAAAACACATGAACAACGATGTTTATGACGAACCATGCATATAAAATACTTGAACAAAAGCACATGAACAGCGATGTTCATGTCTTACTGTTGAACAAACCGTTGGATCTGTCAATCGGACCAGCCCACTCGGTTTCGGGCCAGCCCATTCGGTTTCGGGTTATTTTCGGTTCGGGCTAGTCGGTTTTTTTATTTTTCGGGCTAAAATTTTTCGACCCTAACCCTAACCCACTCGATTTCGGGCTAGCCCGTTCGGGCCCACAAGTTTTACGATTTTTTTATATGTTTATTTTTTTTATAGATAATCATATACTTGTAATAAAAATATGTCGTATTTTTTAAATCAAGACATTTCGCTTTATTTTAGATAAAAAAATTAGTGTTTTTTTAATATAAGTTTACATAATATCTAACTTTAATTTCGTTTCAGATAAAAATTGTATATAGATTTAACATAAATCACAATCTTTCTATGACTTTTATATCATAGATTTTTGTTATTAACCTTTGGAAAAAATCAAAACATATTCTACAAGCATCAAAATGTTATTATCGAATTAAAAAGTAAAGTATTAAAGTTTAAAAATCAATTATTAAGAATGTGTTCGGTTAATCGGGCCAACCCACTCGGTTTTCGGGCCAACCCTATCGGGCTCGGGCTATTTTCGATTCGGGCCATTCGAGCTAAATTTTTTTCGGGCTAAAAATTTTCAGCCTTAACCCACCTTTTTTATCGGTCTATTCGGGTCGACCCGTCGGTTTCGGGCTTTTTTGACATCCCTAGGTGTAGGGATGGCAATGGATCCGAGATCCGGTCCAGATCCGCGGATCCAGACCCTTTTTTCCGTATTTGGACCTTGCAAAATTTGGACCCGACGGATCTGGACCGGATCTGGACCACTCTCTAAAAAATCGGATCCGGATCTGGAGTAGTTGATATAAAACCCAGATCCGGTCCAGATCCGGTCCATGGACCCGGTTATATTTAAATATATAATATTTTTATTTTTAATAATATGTAATATTTTTAATTCTCCAACCCTAAGCTCATTTTTATATTTTTTTCTTTTCTTGTTTATGTTTTTGATAAGTAAAATGTATTTATTTCATGAAAACACAATATATATATACAAATAAATTGATAGTTCTAATTGCAAGTGAAACTAGGCACGAAACATGTTTATGCAATTTAGCACCTGTGGCTGGAGTAAACCTATCCTGGCATGGGAGGAAAGAGTAGTAAACTAGTAATCATGGAAGTAAACAAGCTGATCTTACAATTGACAATTAGAAGATAGTTAAATGTAATTTGATGTAGGAAATATATTTAAGTATTGCTTATTCGAAATGTTAATTTTAGTCACAATTATTTTAGAAAAGAAAATAATATGGATCTGGGTCTGGACCCGAGACCCTGTGGATCTAATGGATCTGGGTCTGGATCCCATTTTTTGGATCCAATGGATCTGGACCGGATCTGGATCTAAGTTAAAAAACATGGATCTGGATCTGGACCAAACAGGATCCGGTCCAGATCCGGCCCATTGCCATCCCTACCTAGGTGTCACAAAAATATGACATTCTCACAGGATCCTCTCCCTTTATTAGGGGTGGAAAATCGGATTGCGGGTATCGGGTATACCCTCACCCGTCCCGATACCCGCGCGGGTATCGGGTACCCGATACCCGCAAAATTCGGATGGAGGGTCGGGTGCGGGTATCGCATCCTCAAAAATTGCGGGTAGAGGGTACCCTCGGGTATACCCGCGGATACCCGCATTACCCGCAAATAACATTATAAAATTAAAATTAAATAATTTTATTAGATTTTACTTTTAGGAATTAACCCCCAAATCCCCAAAACTCCTCCTAGCCCTAATTTTTATGGATAATCGATGAAATAGAAAGGATATTTTCAATTTTTTTTGTGAAATGCGGGACAAAATACCCTCTCGCGGGACAAAATACCCTCTCGCGGGACGAAATACCCTCTCGCGGGACGAAATACCCTCCAGCAGGATCAAAAACCCGCAAAATTACAATTAAAAAAAAATCGCGGGACTGTGAGGGTACCCTCATACCCGCAGCGGGTATCCGCTGCGGGTATTCGGGTATCCGCTGCGGGTATTCGGGTACCCGCATCGGGGAAGAGGGTCGGGTGAGGGTGCCGTTTTCGGCAGTTTTCGTCCCGCGGGTACCCGCATTTTGCGGGTAAGGTACCCGCGGGTACCCGATTTTCCACCCCTACCCTTTATATAGGGTATATATATAACTAACACCTATAAAATATATAAGAAATACAAAATTAAATACTACAATAAATTATACTGCTATGATTGTGTTATAATTGATAAATTACAATAAAAAACATGCATGATTTGAAGTAGAAGAAATAAAAAAAATAAACAAAAATATTTTAAAATAAGTTATTTTCAAAAATGATAAGGTGATTTTGGCGGAAAAACACAATTTATTATTTCTAAAAATGGATCTCCTATAAATTAAATTGATAAATGATGGAATTATATATGATTTAATTGTATTACATATCACGTCTAGAAGATGGTATACAAAATCTGAATGATCTATATAAATTATAATACATACCAGATTTTAATTTTATAAAGGGTCTCATATTTTGAATCAAATATGATACTAAGATGACATAAATATTTTATATACTTTAATAAATTGTTACCAAATAAGCCATATTATATTCTAGGTAACAAAATGGCTACTAAATTAAATTTTGTATATTAAAAGTTATATATATATATATATATATATATATATATATATATATATATATATATATATATCGGGTCAAGTTAAACAGAGAATTATTATATATTTCATTTTGAACAAATCTATACATTTTACGAACAGATCAGTATAACTAACGAATGGACGTATTTGGTAAAAAAAGAGAAAAACTCGCTACTAACAGGATTCGAACCTGGGGCAAATTGTTGTTCATGCGGTACATTGATTTGTTCATCAAATTTACACATCTGTTCGTTTTTATTTCACAAATTCTCTATTCTCCAAATATTTAGCATTCTCTGTTTAACCTTTCTCTCTCTCTCTCTCTCTCTCTCTCTATATATATATATATATATATATATATATATATTTGAAGAAGATACTCCCTCTGTCCACCAAATATTGTCCTAATTTGTTATTTTGATCCGTTCATAAAAAATTGAAATAATCTATTTCTAGTAAATTTATTAGAGCATCCGCAATGGGCTTACTTGATAGCCTACCTGATAGCCTACTTGATAGTGGGTTGTGTTATTGAGTAGGTAGTGCTGCATTCGGGTTACTTGATAGCCTATTTGATAACATTAGTTTTGATTTTTATGTTTTTCCTTTAAATTTAATTGCTCAAATTTAAATAACACAATTTATTTCAAATTTAAATTGAATTAATTATAAAATCCTAAATATTACATAAAACTTAAATAAAATAAAAACAATTCCTAAAAATTAACTACTCTGGCCCTAGAGGTCTGAAACGTGCCCAAAGGTGCTCCACCAAATCATTTCGGAGCTGAGCATGTAGATGTCTATCTCGGAGAATTGTATCCCTTCGCACATATTCCTCGAAGGACACCGGTGTTTGTCCAGCACTCTCCGTCGAAGCACTGCTAGACGCCCAGTCATCATCTCTCCAGTTGACAGCCGCTTCACCTTCGTGCTCCACAATCATGTTGTGGAGAATGATGCAACACAACATGATGTCCTTCAGGTGCTCTACATACCAATTGCGCGCCGGACTTCGAATGATTCCCCACCGAGCTTGAAGGACTCCGAAGGCGCGTTCGACATCCTTCCGTGCCGATTCTTGCATCTTCTTGAACCTTGCCTCCTTCGGATTGGTTGCCATTGATGGACTCTTGAAGAAGCAACGCCACTCCGGATATATGCCGTCACACAAATAGTAGCCCATCCGGTATTCACGCTGGTTTGCATGAAAGACCACCGGCGCCGCAGTTCCTCCTAACACGTCGGAGAAGAGAGGCGACTAATTCAGCACATTGATGTCGTTGTTTGAACCAGCGACGCCGAAGAAGGCGTGCCAAATCCACAAATCGAAAGATGCAACGGCCTCCAATATCAAGGTGGGCTCTCCCTGAGCCCCGCGTGTGTAAGCGTCGTGCCACGCCTTTGGGCAGTTCTTCCACGACCAATGCATGCAGTCTAAGCTCCCGAGCATCCCGGGAAAACCATGTCTCGCCTCGTGTATATGAAGTAAGCGTTGCACGTCAGTTGGCGTTGGACGGCGCAGGTAATGGGCTCCAAAAGCCTGTATGACCGCCTTGCAGAACTTCTTTAGGCATACACGCCCGGTTGAGTCCGCCACTTTGAGATACTCATCGAAAACATCCGTACTAACCCCGATGGCTAATTGGCGGATAGCCGACGTGCATTTCTGCAAAGGAGAAAAAGAATCTCGACCGAGTGCATCGGTGCTCATATGGAAGAAAATATCTTCACCTTGAACAGTCTCGACGATGCGCAAGAACAGCTCCTTCTGCATGCGAAAACGACGCCGAAAAAAGGTAGGGTCGTACGTTGGATTGTCGATGAAGTAGTCTTGCCTATGACGTACATGGGCCTATTCACGATCACAGTGGACGTATGATCGGGGACGTTTGACACGCGCCGGCTCTGGCGCCGGTTGGGGGCAGTATGATTGAAGCAGTTGTTTCTGCAACTCAACCAACTCCATGAACTTTTCAGCGACTTCGTCGGAATCGGGCGAAGAATCATGTTCAGGTGACGACATTTTTGGAAGAACGAAGATGATATTTTGCAAGAAAAATTGTAGGAGGAAGAAGGAGTGAGTTGTGATGAATGAGGGAGGGAGAAGTATTATTTATAGAGAGAAAAGAAGAGGAAAAAAAAATTGGGCTCAAACGGCTAAAAGAGCCGTTGAAAAAAAAAATCGAACATTTTAAAAACAACCGTTGCAAAATATTTTTTTTTTTTTCAGGCGCGTGCACAGCACGCGCCGCTCGAGTGCTACACGAGCACTCGAGCATTACTCGAGTCGCCCCCCTCCCTCCCCCCGCAACGCACATACACGATGGCAACGCTCTACTCGAGTAAGCCATCGAGTAGAGCGTTGTCAATGCTCTTAGTCCCTTTCTCCACCCACTAACATGTGGGCCTCATTCTCCACTCACAAACTTAATTAACTTATTCTATTTTTTTTTATTTGTGAACTCCTTTCTCCACTAACTAAATAAATAACGCAAAATTTCTTAAAACCCATGCCTCCTTACCGTAGGACATCATTTCATGGACCGAGGAAATATTTATTTCTTTTTTACCTGTATAAAAATCTCATTTGTAAATATAATGGTCTATAATAATAATAATAGAATATTACAGATAATAATAAGTTAATAACAATAACCATGGTACCAACATCATGACAATATAGCCCGCGAATGATGATATTGTGCTAATGGGTAAAAATATCAATAATAATTATCGAATTTTAAATACTTTTAAGTATGCAAATTCAAATTTGGATTATATTGTATTTATGTGGATACATAAAAATGCGATATGTGACAGAGGCATTTTAAGACAAAAAATACGAAGGGATATTATCGTTCCTTAAAAATCTGATAGTTTAAGGTTTTTTGTATTTTCAAATTTTTTTAACGCGTTTTTAATATGCATAATATTGAATATAAAACCGAATGATGTTACATACAAATATGCATAATATTGCACACAAATATGCATTGATAATTCTTAATCTGGGCGACCTGATGGCTGTCGGGAGTCAACGAGAATTGCACCAGCGACCCGACAGCCGCCGAGTGCAGTTCTCGTCGCTTGTTTGGGAAGAGGTGACTCGGCGGCCGCCGGGTACGCCTCTAGTCGTTGCTCACTGTTTTAATTAAGCATATAACTAAACACAAATACAGATATAGTTAAACACAAATATGCATAAGTATGGGATTCGCATGAGCAGCGGCGAGAGGCGTACTCACGCGAGTGTCGAGTCCCAGCGATTAGAGGTGGCCAAAAAAACCAGAACCGGGAACCGAATTGAAAAATCGGACCGTTCGGGATGGTTCTGGAACCGGAATCGTGATACACGGTTCCGAACCAGAACCGAAACCGTGCTCGGCCAGTTCAATTAAGGTTCGAATTTCTCAAACCGCCGGTTCCCGGTTATGAACCGGAACCGAACCGTGGAACCAAGAACCGGGATAGAACCGTGCCAGAACCGCCTTGAAACCGTGAACCGTGGAGATTCATGTCTGATTGCCCTATTTTTTCTGTTGCCAATGCAAGTTTGTTGTGTCTCCTTTGTCTATATTTCATGTTTAAATTTCATATATAGTTAGCTTGTCTATTCTCTATCGTTTTTTAGTTTTCTATTGTATGTGGTGCAGGCGTGCAACTATGAAATAACATATACTCCTATAATTAAATTATATTTGTCGATTTTTGAAAACTCTTGAAGGATTATTATTATTATTATTATTATTATTATTATTATTATTATTATTATTATTATTATTATTATTATTATTATTATTATTATTATATTTTTATTATTATTGTTATTGGGGAAGAATAACGTGGGATTTTTAACTTAGGAACTCACCGTTAATACAGGAGGTCATCAGTGTTTAGAATCTTGGATTATTATTTATTACAAAAGGTTTATTTGCTTGAACCTCTATAATTTTAGGAAGTTTCAAAAGTTTACTTCCAATTTTATTTTATAAAAAAAAATCTATATATTAGATTGGCAAATAAAATATCTTAATATTGAGACAATTTTGCCTGCCAAGTATATTAGCTAATATTCCAAAAAATCGACATGCTTGAGACCCGAGTAGTTAAATCTTATTTGGAATATGACGCTTTTTTATATTCATTATATGATATTATTCATATACACATAAATAATGAACTCATTTCTTTATTTTATTGTGTCATTTATTTTATTAAAGCAAATTTCATTAAATTTTACACAACAATACATAAAATAATACAAATTACATATATAAAAAAACGGACGGTTCTAACGGTTCGAACCGGAATCGGAACCGAAACCGTGAGGGTTATTTTTCGGTTTGGTTCCGATTCCAGTTTTTGGAACCGGGAACCGACGGTTTCGGTTCCGGTTCGAACCGGGAACCGAACCGTGGCCACCTCTACCAGCGATTGATACATCTATTCATTTTTTGCCTGAAATATATATTTTTATTTTACCCATCCCTATTTTTGGTATTAGAAGTCTTTGTCACGTCTCGTGTTTTTAGTATGTCACGTGAACAAAATGTGTGGTTAAGATTTAAATCTTTATACTACCTAAGGAATTGGTTTTACCGGACTCTAACCATATGTGTATAGATGAACTAAAATAAAAACTCCTTTAAACATATAAAATAAGAATCATTTTCAACCCATAGATCATCAAGATCTACGATTGATTCATTATTTTGTCAAATGAATTTAAGGTTTTGGTTCGAATCCCACAGAGAGCAAAAATTATAATTTTCGAAATATAAATATTTACACAGTGAATTCAAACATGTTCTACATAGCATTCAGACATTCAGACATTTACACTAGTTCGTATTTTATATTTTAAGATGGGTTTATAATCTATCTCATCCATGTGTGTGTGTGTGTGTAGGGAAGGTGGTGATGCACGGAATCACCAACACCTAAACTAGAAACTAGAAAGCAATAAACGGCACACGGATTTACGTGGTTCGGCCATCAAAGACCTACGTCCACGGGAGTTCTTCGTTGGTTTCACTATACTTTGAGAGAGAGTTTACATATTACAAGTGTTGCTCACAAAATAAACTATCCTCCTCAATGCTCATGCTAAGCTTCTATTTATAGATGTGAGAGTGAGCCCTAAAGGCCTTAGGCCCATGAACTCTAATAGTTGGATTTAGGCCCTTTAATGATCTTGATTTGACCCATCTACGCTGTCCTTCGTTGGTGAAGCGGGTAACTCCGGCTCTAGTAAGACTAGCTCTGCGCTCTGGCTGTGCTGCGCTGCTACTGGGCTGCGCTGCTGCTGGGCTGCACAGCTCTGCCGCGCTGCTCTGGTCTGCGCTGGTGGTGTTGTACTTTAGCAAGGCAGCATCTCTGCACTTTGGTCAAGGCTGATTGACTCTTCATATTCATTTATTAGCAAGTCTTTTTAGTTAAACCTGCGCTGGTTAGTTTATATAATAATAACAATAATCATAACAAGGTAAAATAGGCTTGGATTACTAAGCACAGCGCTGATGAGTATTCCAGTCCTCATCAGAAGGGCTAGGATAAAAGTAGCTCTTAAAATATAAAATACGAACTAGTTAAAATGTATGAATTTTAGGTATAACATGTATGAATTCGCTGTGTCAATATATAAATTGCGAAGAAAAAAAAAATTGCTACTTATGAGATTCGAACTCAGGGCCATGAATTCATCCAACAAGGTGATAAATCAACCGTAGATCTTGATAATCTAAGGGCTGAAAATAGTTCATAGTTTATATTTTAAGAGGTGTTTTTATTTTAACTCATATGATCTTGATGAACCTGAACGGTTTGATTCGGTTATCGATTTAACCAATACCCGATATCCATTTAGACCGCCCTAATTATGGGTATGATCCAAAGACCACTTTATATCTTTTTGAGTTAATTTGAATTATATAGTTAACATTGATAAGTTCAATTATTTTTAAGATGAAAACAAATAAGGTAATACTCTCCCCGTCTCTAAAATAACTTCATAATTTTTTTTGGTTCGTTTCCAAAAAAAGTTACTTTTCTATTTTTTGACTATACCACACTCCAATAATGCTCCATTTATCCTTACTTTTCACAGTTTAATTTTATTTATTTTTTCACCACTCTCAATTTTTTAAATTTTTATCTTTTTATTTTAAAACTCGTGCTCCTCATTTTTAGAAAGTTATCTGAAGAACAAAGGAATATAGTAAAACAGATTGTTTAACCAATCGATATAATAAATACTCCCTCCGTCCCAATAATGAAGACACACTTCATTTGGGCACGGAGGTTAAGGCGAGATAGTTTAGGAAATAAAGTGTTTGATTAAGAAGTTGATTAGGGGTTTTATTTACTTTTATTTTAAATTTATTCTGGTGTAGGTAAATTAGTACTCTCTCTCATCTTCTCCAACCACCACCGCCGCCGGCGCCGATTCCATCTGCTATGCCACCGAAAATCAAACCCAGAAAAGCAAACCATCGAAAATCAAACCACCAAAAATCGAACCCAGAAATCAAATTTAGAAATCGCAGATCATCCAAAAAAATGTCCAAAAAATTGAGCATCGAAAACTGATTCAAAATTAACACTACACGATTTCTGCAACTTTTACAAAAATTGAACAAAGATTCGAGTTTTAAGCGATTCTTGAAAGTTTCGAATCAACCAAGCGAGAAACAGACGGAGGGAGAGGACGGAGGACATTGGAGTGGCGGCGATGGCGGTCTGGAACCATAGGCATGAAACAGACGGAGGATTCTCGCCTAAAATCGAACGCCTCTGCTCCTTCTCTTCAGAGATCTGCCGCGCCAGCAAACCTTAGCCCCTTACCCCCAGATCCGCCGCCCTGCATACCCTAGCCCCCAGATCCGCCGAAGAAGAGAGAGGGATGGGTGGCGGCTATTCGGCCGGAGAAGGCGGCGGAAGGGAGGAGGAGGCGGCGGCGGCAGACATAGAGGTCTAGAGCGAGAGAGATGAAGGAGAACCGAGAGGGATAGAGAGAGGGGTCGGACAGGGGCGGTCGCGGCGCGACGTCGTGCCTCACCGGCGACGACTTCGTCGAGGAGGAGGAGGTGGGGCGGCGGGGATGGGAGTGTTTCAGAAATGGTGCCGAGAAGAGAGAATGAGAGAGGCGGGGATGAGAGTGTTTCAGAAAGGATTTGAGGGAAATACCGTAATTAAGCCACAATTAACTAGCTATTGGAGTGCCCTAATTATTTCCATATATGGAAATGTGTCTTCATTATTGGGACAACCCATTAAGGAAAGTGTGTCTTCATTATTGGGACAGAGGGAGTATTAGAGTTAAGTATCAAATACACCCCTAACATTGACACCATTTTCACGTCTGACAACCTCCTACCAAACTTGGATTCAATTGCCCCCTGAAGTCTTAAATTGAGTTCAATTAACCTACCTGTCTTAACGATTGTTTAACTCTATCAAGTTTTTTAATTTCTTTTTTTATTTCATTGGTGGTGGAATCCACACCTTTCTTCTTCGCCAAGCTCGTCGAAAACACGTTCTACGACGGATCTGAAATAATAGATATGTACCCTTCAAATTTCATATTCTTTTAATTTTATTTCTCTAATTAGAATTTTCTTTCTCTAATTCATAAATTTCTCTTGAATTTATAAACTCAATTAGTCAAATATTTTGACAACTTATAACCACTTTAAATACATCTTATAAATTCTAAAAAATAAGCTTAGTCCAACACCACTTCAACATTTTGGTGAGTCGTGCACCCAACACTGGCAGAGCCAATCTATACCCCCAATATTTTATTTAGTATTATAGTTTTTTAATTATTTATTATACCTCATTTCGCATTTTTCTTCATTAAGCACACGTCCTATTATACTCTTCATATTTCAATCTTCACTTGAAATTTTTGATCCGCATCGCACCCCAAATCAATATTCCTTATTCCACCAATCTTACTAATTCGTGAGTCATTCAACCACTGTAAAAAATTTCTGAATTTTCGACTTCCAAATATAGTAAAATAATTGTAATTGTTGACTCGACTTTCCTACATGTACGTCTACTCAAGATATAGTTAGGATCAAATTATTTCTGCCTAAATTATTAGGGTCAAATTTGACGCCTTTGGTGCTAATTCAACAACTTGAGTAGTTTAATTAGGAGAGAACGTCAAAAAAGAAAAAAGAGAAATCTGGCCAACCCAAGGAAAGCTTCGATATTGATTAATGTCAGAAACCTGTTGAGTATAAACATTTGCTGTTTGGTTGAAATATTTGCTTAATCAATATAGTGTATTCTGTCCTAAAATTACTAAACGATGTTGTATTTCGTGCGGGGGCTATGCTAATTGGTGGGAAAAATGAATGTCATATCATACTCTTCGAAAAAAAAAAATACTATTATACTAGAGTTGGCTTGTAATATGAAGCTTTTTTGCGAGCTCTAATCTATAATTCTATATAGTATATGAAATTGAGGATTAATTTCATGACATGTTTCTAAACTATGGTACTTGTATTACATCAGTTATTAAACTTTAATTTGTTTTTAAAAGAATACTAAATTATATTTTCGTAACATTCAAAGTTTGAATTTGACTTTCTTAATAATTTCATTTACATGACAATTAAAATAGGTTAACATGCAAAAATGCCCCAATTCTTAAGTTGTGAATGAAAAATGCCCTTCCTTATAAATCAAAGCATTTCATACCCTAATTGACATCCATACCCCTAAGCTATT
This sequence comes from Salvia miltiorrhiza, assembly GCF_028751815.1. Lineage (NCBI taxonomy): Eukaryota > Viridiplantae > Streptophyta > Magnoliopsida > Lamiales > Lamiaceae > Salvia > Salvia miltiorrhiza. The sequence continues at coordinate 24,228,694 of NC_080393.1, read as the reverse complement.
TCCACTCCTAGTCTTACTATGTCCAGAATTGATTTTGCTAGGGACAAGTAAGCAATTGGAAATTCTCTTTATCTCCCCTCTTTAACCTAATTAAGCTTGACTAGTATATCGGCTGGAAACTTTCCTCGTGCCCGATAGGTTACTTCGGTAAACTGGGTCTGGACTGTGCAACAACGCCACGTACTGTTAAGCAAAAAATGATTAAAATTGGATTTTGTTCAATTGATCCCGCGCTTCTCAAAAATGGTATCAGAGCGGGTTTTTATAGAGGAATTATGTAATTTTTAATTTATTTCACGATTAACCCATGTGGGAGGAGACTCCATTAAAAGTTTATGGATCCGGACGAGTGTCCGAGATGTGTATCATACAGGAATTCTCTACAACATGTGGAGAGTGAAATCACCCGTCTATTAGACGGACTCAACTGGAACAACCGAGCCCTCGTTACCAACGTACGACGAGGAGAGGAGGTCGAGACTATTCGTGATATTATCACGAGTATCCAATTCTACCATGAGAACCTCATGGGACTCGCCGCTACCAGAACGGCGATTGAACGAACTAGAGAAGAGGCCCATCAGTCCCACGATTGATGGAACCAAAAGACAAGGCGAGTGTAGCTTTTCCAGGCTACCAAAAGATCGAGCCAAGCTCTTCCGACAACGTCAACTTGCGGGAGATCCAAAAGACGGTGGAATATTATGGCGTCAAGCTGTACGATCTACCGATGGAGCTGAGCAGAATATCACTCAAACAAGAGGAAATCCTTACCCTCTTGTGTGATATCCAGAAAAGAATAAAGGAAATCGAAAGGCGAAAACCATGTTCCGGGAAGATGCGGAAACCATGGTCTGACGACCCGACGAATTCCCCGATATTCGATGCAGCACCCAAAGAGTTGCAGCCAAAGGATATAATCCGAATCATGAAAGGCAAATATCATGAATAGCCTTGACCGAATCGGATTAGAAGATCTACAGGAGTTAGCAGAATCTTTTGCTAACCTCAACATGGTTGATCTAAAGATGAACCAAGGAGATGAGGTTCCCAAAACCGAACCTCAAGAAGAAAGTTCGTCAAAAAGGGGTGGAGCTTCAGACGATGCAAGCCACTACCAACGAACTAAAAGACGCAGGCCACAGATGCGGGATACTCCTGTAGGAAAGGCCACACTTGAACCAATCCATCCATATGGATTGATTCTCAACATCGACGAAGCCAGCTTCAAAGATTGGGAGGATCTGATCGACGAATGGGCTTCATCATTAAATATCGTAGTCACCACAATTGAATACGATAAAAAGGAGTTTGCCAAAATCTTCGAAGCCAGTTTGGCAGGAATGGCAAAACAATACTGGGAGAAAATCGACATCTCAGCGAGGGAAAAACTGTTTACTAGCTCTAAACCTTATGACATCATTAAGGAGGCTACTAAACAGATTAAAATCCATTTCTTGGGAATGGGTTTTTTCGAAGGATCCGCAGAGGAGAAACGCAAGAAATATCATCAGGCACTCTACAATCTAAGATTAATGGTGCTAGAGCCAAAAGCTCTTGATGAGTTTCTACGTCTTTATACCCTATATGTTCATATGGGGGTAGTTGATGATACAACCGCCAAGGACCTCTTTTTCACAAAATTTCCGAGTCCATGGAGGGAGATGCTCATCAACGAATACGTGTCACCCGGAGAATATCCACTTGATAGTGCTTCAAGAAGGATGTCTTATGTTCACAAGAAGCTGTCCGAATGGTGCCAGAAGGCGGCGGACCTGAGGAATCTCAAGAAATTGAGGAGGCTCAACAAGAAATCCCCATTGATGTGCGACAACATTGATCTTCCAACAGAGATTGGTGCTGAGTTGCTATATCAAAGGAAGAGCCGAAAGAAACATAGGTACCAACCCTATGAAAGAAAGTCCAGAAGAAATTCTTGGAAGCCAAGGACCATGTGGACCAGACAGAAGGCACGCTCCTACAAGTCAGGCCAACGGAGCGGACCATCCAGAAACCGATTCTCAAATCAAAAGAGAATCCCGGCGAGGAAAACTTTCAGGCGTACTCAGGCCAAAGCAAATGAAAGTTTCAAAGATTGCAACTGCTGGACCTGCGGTGCAAAGGGGCATATTTCAACCAATTGCCCAGACAACGAAATAAAGAGATTCGAATCCACACCGGATATCGAAGATGCTCTTTACTACCAGAAATTGATACCCGTGTATCAATTTGAAGATATATCCTCTGACGAGAGTATATATGAACAAGAAGAAGTCTTTAGTTCTGAAGATTCGGAAATGTCCAATGGATCAACCGGAGACGAGTCAAACTAAAGAGGAATACGAGGTCCACCACACCCAAAAGGAGGATCAGAGTGGATTTACAAGCCATTTCCTGATACCACAGAAAGAAGTGGTGAAACAGCTTGTGAAAAAACTCAAGAAGGAAACCGAAGAGGTTCAAACCTACCAAGGGTTTTCTAACGGGAGATTGAATCGAGTTTTAAATAGCTTGATTCCAACCAAGAGGAAGCATCATGTTTATTTTGGAGTCACAAGCCAAGAAACGGCGCTTCCAATTGAGATCACAAGCAACCAGGTGGAAATCCAGCTGGTTCCGGCCGAAGATATTAGGAGGGATCTCAGGAAAATGAAACCAGAAGTCGCAAGTACGATGAAATGGATTCATATTGGAGCAATTCAATTGGTACTAAAATCTTCCCTTCTCCCAGGGACAGACCAGCCAATTGATGTCGCATTATGCGATAAAAGGGTCAGAGAGGCCAGAGAATCAGTTATTGGAGCTTTCTCGGGCAATCTCTATGCCAAGAAGATTATAACCGAGTTTTATCCACAGATCGCTTATAATCTACAAGATTCATCTTTCAGCCGAGCCCTGACTCTCTATCAGGACTACAAAAAGAAGGAGTACATGACAGATGGAAACAGGCCATACTCATTGACTTATCAAGTCTCGTATGCCCTATCAAATTCCCATCATACGGAGTTATTTCTGGGAAAAGAATTTATTGAAATTCCAGAAATATTCAAAGAAGTTGCTAAGGCAGCCCCTTCAAACCGAGTTGAAATTCCCCAGAACAGGGAAATCGACATCGACGTTGGAGACAAACCAGTGCTGAGCCATACTCAGAGTCTCAGACTGGGAGCACCAAGGCTATCATTCCAAGGAAATAGGCTTACTTCAGGGCCTATATCAAGAAGTTTCTCTCATTCTTATGAGAGAAGGGCGATCCAAGAAACACCAGTTCCAGACATGAGGGTTAAATTCAAATGTCCCGAAGGATGGAGACAGGTTTCTACAAGAATTGATACAACAAGTATGGAAAATAAGTTTCCTTGCAGTATGTTGTATTATTTGGCTAATCCAGGCGACAACCGATACATCGGAACTCTGGAGGTTGGAGGTTTTGAAATTCAGACCGAAGGCCAAGCCGGACAAGAAGCAGATGTCCTAATCTTAGGACGAAATTTCCTTGACAAATATAAACCATGGTCATGGAAATCAGGAGGAATGGAGATCACCATTGGACGCCAAAGAGTAATGATCCAATGACAAGTCCGTTCTCGATATACATCTCTATAGGGATGTTATACGAAAAGTACAAAGCAGAATATTTTGCTGCTTATGTGGATTCGGGAGCAGGAATCTGTACAGCAAAACGAGGAGTTTTTCCAGCAGAAGTGGAAGAAGATCTACCTCGAATTGCAGGAAGGGATTTCTCCAAAAAGATTTTGCTCTTATCAAAAGGAGTAAAACAGACGGAAATATTGATCGGAGGAGCAGGACAAACACCTTGGTACAAGGTCAAGACTCCACCAATATATTTCCACGATACCGGAGCAGATATATTATTCGGAAATAATTTTCTGCAAAGTTTCAAGAGGTACATACAAGACAATGAGGCCAGGAGGCTAGTGTTCACAACCAATTGTGACCACAAGATCATTGTGCAAAGGCTCCACGGAGCTTTTCATCGTTCAATGCCAATCAAATTCCGCAGCAAGCGTGGTGATGATGGCAGACTCCGGAGACCCCAAATGAAGGATCAAAGGAGATTCGGAGAAGTTTTGCTTAAATGCAGAACTGAGGGATTCCCAGATCTCTCCGAGGAAGAAATTCAAATCCTCAAAGTATCCCTGATATCACACAAAGATATCAAGGAAGAAGAACAGGTGTCCATTGCTGATGTCAAAAGAAGAATCCAAAAGTGTTATCACGAGGATCCTTTGGCATGGTGGGATAAGAACCAACTCAGAGCAACCCTAAAAGTTAAAACTGGAAAGGAGCATGAGTTTGTAAGATTCAGACCTATACTGATGAACCCTCAAGATCAACAGGATATGATGAGTATAATCAAGGAGCATCTTGATTTAAAACTTATCGAAGATGGAAGATCACCCTACAGCAGTCCTGGATTTCTGGTAAGAAATCATGGGGAGATCAAGCGAGGAAAACCAAGATTGGTCATTAATTATAAAGGGATTAATGACATTCTTGAGTTTGATGGATATTTCATCCCAAGCAGAGAACACCTTATCGACTGCATCAGAAGTGCAAAGGTATTCTCAAAGTTCGATTGCAAATCAGGATTCTACCAGATTCGCATGGATGAAGGGAGCAAGAAGTTCACAGCCTTCTCAACTCCACAAGGACATTATGTCTGGAATGTCATGCCAATGGGGTTAGCCAACGCGCCTCAGATATTCCAAAGAAAGATGGATAATCTATTTAAAGATTATTCTTCGTTTATGTTTGTTTATATTGATGACATCCTTATTGCATCAAAAAACATTCATGAACATGTCAGGCATCTGGAGATCTTTGCCGATGTTTGCCAACAAGAAGGACTAGTGCTGTCAGAAAAGAAGGCAGTCATAGCCACCCAGAAGATGGAGTTTCTGGGAATCGAGATCGATGAATCTGGAATCATTCTACAAGATCACATTGTGGAAAAGATCCAGAATTTTCCAGAAGATCTCAAGGAAAAGAAGCAGCTCCAAAGCTTTCTCGGAGTTGTTAACTTTGCAGGAATGTTCATCAAAAATCTTGCGGAGTACAGGAAAATCTTTAGTCCATTACTAAAGAAAGATGTTCCATTTATATGGAAGGAGGAACATAGAGAGGGTATAAAGAAGTTGAAAGAGATTTGCAAAAATCTCCCAAAGCTTTCAATACCACAAGACGAGGATGATTTGGTCCTCTACACGGATGCTAGTGATTTGTGGTGGGCAGCAGTGCTTACAAAGATCACCCCATATGGAGAAGAACCTTGCAGATACTGTAGCGGTCTTTTCTCCGACGACGAGGCTGTGCGATGGCACATCAACGAGAAAGAATTCTTTGCAGTGCGGAAGGCGTTTAAAAAATGGCCGCTTTTCTTACTTGCTAAAAAATTCGTTTTGAAAGTTGATAACACTAACGTTAAAGCTTTCTTAACAAAAAAGTTTGAATCTAAACCTGAAAAGGCTAGATTAATTAGATGGCAAGCAGAATGCCAATATTATGATTATGATATTGTCGTTTTGAAATCTGATCAGAATGTTCTTGCAGATTTCCTTACAAGGGATGGAGCTCCCTGAAGCGGAGGCCATCGAGGCAATACAGGGGCAGCTCTTTGAAAGCTTAGAGCTGCTACAACAAGCATGGCAGAAGTGTGTACTACACACTAAACAAGCAGGAAAGATGCAAGCAGCTGATGAAGCTGAAGTATCTAGCCAAATTGATGGGTGTTTCATGAAGATGTTCAATCTTCAGGAGGCAACTGAAAAACCGCTCTTGCGCGCTGTCCGTGAAAATCGGGCAAAAGCAATGCTTTCCGTACAGGGCGGATTACCTGTAGCAGGGGATTCAAGTACCCCTAGCCCAAGTCCTGAGAGAATGGCTTCACAGCCGGACGCTCGAGGAAAAGATGTTGTTAAGGGGTCACTCCCTGAACCAACATGTCAACCCTCCACCTCTGGGGTAAAAGAGGGAGAGATCAGCCTTAGGCCCATGACAGGCCAAGTTAAGGTTGATACTAATCTGATTATTTCTTCTCCTTCTTGGCAGAATTATCAAGACAGGTGGGAGAAACTTCTTACGAGAAGGAACATTAATCCGGGAAATTGCCGGGTTGATGTTGCAGGAAAATATCCAAGGGTTTGGTTTACTCCAGGAGCCAATCCAAATGATGTTAAAGAATGGTATGAATTCGGGGCATTAGCTTCAGTTTATACCACTTCTCCGGCCTTCACCGAGATCAAGGGTCTACCCAAATGGATCCAGAAAACGGTGTTCGACACATGGGAGAACAACGAGTCCCTCAAAAGGGGAGATGTTCTGGAATTGTACTTCTTTAGTGCAGCTCCAGAGCCAGTAGGCAAAGGAGTCTACGAAGCCTTCCATTTCATTAAGCTTCGGAGACCAGATACAGGAGCCTTGAACCGAATCAAAGTTCCTGAGTTTAATGCCGCAATCGTCTCAACATTCACGGAGGATCAAATCTCCACGAGGCGAGCATGGGGTCTATGGGTCTGTCTCACAGAGATGGACAAAATGAAGTCCAGATTTAAGTTCTTTCAGAGCTCAGATCTGGGAACGTTCCTGGTCAACACAATGACAGGAACCACAACTCAGTTTGCCGAACAATCTTTCGAGAACAAGAGGCAAACTATCTGGGGAAACAAGATAGCGGGGAGCAAGGAGACTCGCCGCAAATTCTGCAATATGGCTCATGTAAGCCATTGGATCGAGAGAGTCTGCGACCAATGTTCGTTGCAGAAAGAACCTGAATTCGGCAAAGGTTTCCTCCCGAAACCTGACAGAAGGAGGTTCCGGTCTGATGAGCACGACGAACGTCAGACTCCAAAGGGAAGAACTCCTCGGGCACCAAAAAAGTAAGGTGGCCGACAAAGCAATGTGAATCATGTGATTCACAGCGAGGATCGCACCCACAAAAGAAACGACAAAAGTGGGTGGAAGAACAGGAGAACCACTCAACGCTCCAGGACAAAAGTGAGTGGAAGGAAAAGTAGCCGGCCCCTACCAGCATTATCACAAGACGATAAGGCGAGGGACCAGCACCATGTGATACCACCAACTAGTGTCAGCAATCAAGGCCGACAAAAGAAGGTGGATGTCATTTTCAAACAAGCTGGCCACGAAGAAAGAATCCGAGGCCACCAACCGAGCAATAATAGAGGGGCTCAAACCTCTATATAAACACAAGTGCTGGAGAGAAGAAAGGCATCCGAAAATTCCACAACATTTTCACAAAACACTTTCTCTCTCTAATCTATCTTTGTATATTTTAAATTTTCTGTTTTTAAAGTTTTCAGTTTTAGTTTAGTTTTTTTTTTTTTTTTTTATGTACACAAGGATTAGCTACCATGAGTAGCTAAACAAGTTAGTCTCCTCCCTTGGGGAGTTTTTATGAAATAAATTAAATTTTATATAATTCCTCTATAAACGCTAGTTTTTGTCCAACTATTCCGGTTTAGTAGAAGATATTTTCTTTTCATTTTTCAACAAAAATATTTGGAGTCGACACACAGTGAAGGAGGGAAACTGATTCCTGAAGGTGACCATTCGGCGAAAGCCGGAACACAGTGAAGGAAGAAGGTTGCAACCATCACTTGCGAGTGCGTGGTTGGACGAAGGCCGGGGTGGCAAGAAGTCCGTAAAACGCGATTTTACTCCAGAAGGTGACCAGTCGACAAAAGGTATACTGTTGATTAATGTTTTGAATTATTTTTGAAGTTGTACGGAAGCATGTTGGGCCTGATTATGTATTAATCGATTTTGATAAATTGAACAAAAAATGGTTTAATGGTGGATTTATTGAGAATTTCATGCTAAAAGGGTAGATTGGACCATTGCAAACATTTAGGGCATAGGATGCTTAAGTTTATAAGAAAGGGTATTTTTCATAGACAACTTAAGGTTTAGGGCAATTTTAATTGTTACCCATTAAAATACCACATAATTTATCTATTTAAGATAAATTATCAAAATATTTGTTATGTCACTTTAGAGTAAAAATCTCAGCAATTATAATCCAAATCCAAATTTTCTTATTTAGATCGAGATCCATGGATCCAAAAATGTGAGATTCAAGTCCATATCCATGAGATCTGCAGGGTCTCGGGTTTAGACCCGAATTCATATTTTTTATTTTTTAAAATAAATTGTATATTAACTAAAATTAAAATAAAATCATAATAATTGTCTAGAGTTTCAAAATTATTCAAAAACAAATAATTATACCATAATCCACAAAAGAAACATTGAAAGAATCCAAAATAAGATAGACGCAATAATTTTAATAAGAAATAACGTAATTGTAGTAGACTGAACTATTTCAACAAAATATTGAAATAATCAATTCCTGTTGAAGCTCAACAAAGCCTTCAACTATGCCTTCATCCCCATCATTTGATGTTTCAAAGTAAATTGCTTTACTATTTGAATTTATAGAAAGAAAAAAACAAATGAAAAAAATACAAGAACCAATCATCACATTTTATATACAAGATAGTGTTGACACAATACAGCTTTGGTGTATATAATTTTAGCTAAAATATCAAATAATCAGCAATTCCATAAAGTACGGTGTGTTAGTGTATATTTATACAGTAAATTGAAGTTTGTAATTGTATGTAGATAAATTTTTTATTTGGAAGTGTTCACTGAAGATAAAGCTGATAAGGACTCAGTCAGTTTGTCTACCATCATGTTGGAAAAATTATAATATTTTGATTTATACCAAAATCTCTAAACCCATGCATGTATATGCCATAAGTTATATCTTGTAAACTGCTACTCACACATTTGACGGTATGACTCTTATGTTTACAGTTTGCTGATTGATAAACCCAGACTTAAAGATCATTAGATCAACACATAGAGTTCAGCTGATCAACACACTGAAGCTAGCATTTAGAAACGATAAAGATTTCGCTAAGTACAAAAGGAAAAGCTAATGTCATATCAACTTAAGTTAGCTGACGCTAACTTAGTTTCACTCTTGCCACGTCATCTCAAAAATTCAAAAGTAAATGTGGAGTCAACACTATAGTGTATCAAAGGACATATGGTACTTAATGCGGAAGATTTTTTATTTAATGAAAATCCCGCATTTTCAGAAAAATGACAATATGTACAAGGATTTCTGGAAAACATTAACATCAAGAGGCACATAAATATTGCAGAAGCTTGAAAACGCATCTCTTTGTAATTCAGCGAGATTATTTTGAAGCAAACGGAACTATTCAAAGATTGATCTATAAATACCACGAGGTATTTAGCGAGAAAATTACCGAAGCGTTATGAATTTGAAATCCCTCAAGCAATCAAGCTTTCAACCTTATTCTCAAGCACTCATTGTATTTCGAAGAAAGGAGTTCGTAAGTGTTTACAAACTTCTCTTGGAATTACACGATCTGTTCTTCCAATATTAGTATATACAACCCTTAGTTCTAGGCACATATCCTATGTATCTTAAGCCTAGATTTAAGCGCATCACTATACCCATTGTTCTAACCTTTACAATGTGCTCTCAATTGGAAAACTCTTTGTAAACCCTTCACCTTGTGTAAAAGTTAGGTGTTAGAGTTAGAAGAAAATTAACAAGTAAGCATCAAGTTCGAAATCTACAAACTGAAGGATTGAAATCGAAATCGCAACCGAATAAATTGCCATTAACAGTCACAACCGCGTCACTCGTGTGATCAACTTAACGCAAGTAACTAACCAAGTTGAACTTGCAGCTCTAAAAGCAAGGAATCCAAAGTTAAGGGATCCCCTGTGAACTGGACCGTGGACGTAGAGGTATTCTCCAAACCACGTAAAACTGATTGCGTTATTTACTTTGTGCACTTACATTTCAGTTTGATTATGTCTTGCTGAATGATTTACAAATTAACCTCACACAATCAATACAAGTCTGTATCGTATCCACGCACTGGTTGGAGATGAACAATCAGGGCTGCAGGGTTGGTAACAGCGCTGTTATCGGTGAAATTAGGTTAAATTCGCTTTGATCTTCTGGTCTTCAAAGGAGGCATATTTTTGTCTTCATCAAATAATTTTTTAGATTTTTTTATATTAAATATATATTGTATAATTTATTACAATTATTCAACTTTACCAATTTATTAATGTGAAGTTCATGGATTGCCGTGCCCTGGATAGATTTCTTGCTAGTATTATAAAATTCCATTCCACAACATTTTCCAACTTTAGTCAAAAACCGTCGACTTGAAGTTTGAGAATTTGATCTCGTCCGCATAATGACTAGAATGAATATTGAATAATGGAATTCAAGACTCCTGACATTAGCTGTTTCGAAAATTGGTCAGAGAAACAACATATGTTCAGTTCAAGCACAAGCCACAACTCTATATACAAGAAATGTTGTTGATAGACTCTCCTAAAACAGAATGATTACCTGATTAAATTTTGTTTACTGCTATTTCGTAGGAAAAGATTTGTACATTAGAATTCATGTTTTAATATTGTTTACAAATTACAAAAAGTTGGTATTTTGCCTGCATAGATCGAAAAATTTATTCTTCAGACGTTCATTTCATATTTTCTCTGTTTAGTTGCTAAATCTCATCGAATATACCATTGAAGTATATACATTATATATAGTATTAAATATGATCATATTAGATTTCAGTACGACCACAGATTTATTTTAAATCGTTGATTCGTTGTATTAATCTTATCAGTACAATATTATGCATATACAAAGAAAGTAAAAAACAGAATCTCATGCAATTTCGACTACAGCATTCATAACAAATCCTTGACCTTCTGACTCGCGAGATAAGTGAAAAAAGGGGATACAGACCAATTTCTTGAGGCCCATTTATGAAAACAGTGAAGAAATACAATCGAAAATGGTTGGAAACTTTGGGTAAATTGACAATAAAAAGCAGATAAAATAGTTGGTAATCAGATTCAGCAACTTCAAGCAGCTGCACTGATGCATTCAATAGCCTGTTTGCAGATTCCAGTCATGGTTGCCTCAGGTCCATAAACCTACATCCCAAACAAATCAAACAGTAAGCTTTTTTTGCCTTGGAACAATTTGCGCAGGTTTCAACCACGACAATGGATATATATACCTCGATAGGAATGCCTATTTCTTCAGCAAGAATTCTCATTTTCTCGAGTCCCTTCTGGTAATTAGGCCCTCCTCTTCGGACGTACAAGCTCATTCTAGAAGCCTTGAGTTTTGCTTCCTGGTACGACATCAACCACGTTAGGAGTCGAGCTTTTGATGAGTTACTTAGGTTAGTCTGTGTGAGGTTTTGCTAGGTACCTTTTCTCTTAGAGCTCGGATGATACCACTGAATGTAGCAGCAACGTCAGTGAAGTTGGCTATTCCACCACCTATCACGAGGGCTCTCTTTCTGCCATCAGGCTCTGCAGTTGCACACTGTAATAAACTCATTACTATGTTCACAAGAGAAGTGATTTTGAATTTCTACTCAATGCAAGAAGTTTGATTCTTACATCAATCACAACTCTGGCATACTGCAAGACTTCCTCCTCGTTGGGAGCGCCGCTGTATTCCGCATAGTTCCCAAGCTCAGAAGCAAAACCAAGATCTCCAACCTATTACCGGGTTTGAAAGACCATGTGAGACTTATATATTAACCAATTCGCAAGAAAATGGTGAACAATTTATGGTATGCATGTAGAGTGAAGTATAATAACATCAAGATGAGGAACATACTGTATCAGCATAGATGACACTTGCACCTCCTCCGGCAACCATAGTCCAGATTCGCCCTTTGGGGTTCAAGACGGTGAACTTCAAAGATGCACTTGTCTGCAAATAATGACATATAAACTTTACATAGCATTCAAACAGGGGGAGCAGGTTGCGTGAGTAATTATCCAATGGGGCAATATGCTTCCAGATTTGAGATTAAAATGGTCTGAATACTAATTGGGTGTCAAATAGCTTTATAAGAGATTCTACGTATCAATGAGTACCTTCTCATCAAGTCCGTGAATAAAGCTCTCTGTTGGACTCATAACTCTTCCAAATGGCATTGGGAATTCTATATTTCCCCATCTGCAAGATCAAGGTTATATAAGCGATAATATATACAAATCCATGATCTTTGTATACATATTATAGCAACACCACGTATACAAAGTAGTTAATATGTTCTTGAACTGCCTGAAAGTTAATCTTCAAAAGAGAACAGAATAATAGATCATATTACTTTTTGAAGTTCTTGAAAGCAGCGGTATCGTCAAGCTCGCCTCTCATATCCAAAGGATAAGGCTTCCCGTTAACCAAGGTGAAAGGATTCATCTCAAGGAAAGTGAAGTCCAAATCTAATTCAAGAGAAACATTCATTATTTCCAAAACTCTAGAGAAGATTGACAACATTAACCTTAAGAAGGTGACATTCTTTTCGCAATCTTACACCTACCTAAAAACAGAGCATAGATGAATGTGATGAACTCCTCAATTACAGGTTTGACCTGCATTACATAAAATTATGCATAAGCAATAGCAATACATGGAAGTATAAATTCAATTCATGCAGTAATTAAGTGAAACAGAAACAACAATGTTAAGAGTAAAGATTGATTATTGACAAATTTACCTCTAAGGGAAGAGTTGCCACAAGTGGAGCACAGAGCTCTGATGTAAAGGATACACCTGTTGGAACGAATATAGTTTTGACCTGGATATGAAGATAAGAGAACTTCAGTAAAGATTGAGGTATTAAATAGATACAAAATTGAAAAGTCAGATGCTTCTCATGACACATGTATCATCAGAAAAAAAGATAAGAAAGAAATAAGAAATTAAAATCTTAAGAGCACCTTGTCCCAGTTCTCTTCAATATCAATTCCTCCACATTCCGAAAAGCTAATGCTACAACCAAGCCTATCAGAGACAATGTTTAGGTAGAATTCCTCATTGTGGGGAATAAATGGTTCGACAATGAATGTAGTAATGGGTCCTTTGCAGCCCCCCATCTCTACCTGTTAACACAAGATATGTGTCAGGCAGAATACTAATTCAGCTAAAATCACTTCTTACTCGTAGGTTCTAGGATATGTATTACTGAGCCAGTATAATGATTGAATTAGCCGAAGAAATACTACAAAATTAAACCAACATGTACCTCTTTGCCAAGTCGCTCTTTCACAAAAGCAGCAACTCCAGCCAAATCCAGGTTCAAAGCAACAAGACCACTTTTACCACGTTTCCCAAACAGCATATCTGGTTTAACAACCAATCTTGTAGATGAAAGCCAGGGCTCCTTGTCCACTAGTTGATTAAAGTCAGTAGACTCGGTCACCTAAAAGATCACAAGCAAGTATTCGGTTTATTGAAGCCTGGAGGGGCTGGAAACTTGTTTCTTAATCAAGATGATGCAAGCTAACAGATTGAATTAAAATTGTAATATCTGCCACATACAAGCCAAGTAGCATTGCATGACTGTCGCATCTTTTTTTTTTTTTTTTCAACTGTTAATAATAGTAATAAAAAGTAAAATCTTTGAAATAAACGCAAAATGGTTTGATGCAGATTTTCCAATAATTCATATTATCTTCTGAGAATGAGTCTATTCTCCCTGGAAAATTTCAAGAAACTGCACGACAAATCTTCTCAGAAAGAAAATAAAGCTGTCTTAATTCTTCACCAAACTCTGAGTAATTAATCGTTATTGTCGCTGAAAATGCCAAATGAATTTCCAATCAAGACGGCGCAAGAGTAATTCGGTACAATTGTATAAGATTAGCTCAGATGAGATACATATCTAAAATACATCTATTTCGAGTTGTAACAAGGCAAAAGAGAATCAAGTGAACTGCACCGCCAATCATAACATAAATATTGCTATTTTGTTTCTTAGTATAAGGCATTAAATCCACGTATCTTCTATCTGCTAGTTTCTTGTTTCACCACACAAATTCTTCCCCATCAGATTATTGAACAACATGCAGGATGTAAATTTATAACCAAATAATGCAAAAAACAAAATAAAAAAAATCAGATCTCAAGAAACTCAATAGAACCAAGTAGTCTAACCAACTAGAACAAAAACCGAACTCACCTGGGCAGATTTGATTTCCAAATCGGATCCAGAAATCCTCTTGAAATGCTCCTTCAACAGTCTCTTGGAGTCATACTCTCTGATCTTCTTCCTCGCCATTTTTCCTTTTTAACCTGATTTCCAAACAAAAAAACTTAAAACAATAAGCCGAGATCCCAATTCCCAGATCAGTCAATAATAAATCCAAGACTCATACTCGCAATCAACAAATCAAAACTCAACATTATGTATATATCATATAAGTGCCAGTAGAAGATAGAGATATTTACTGATTGAAGGAATGCGCAGAGGAGGTTGCAAGAATTTTCTGGTGCGCACACACTGGCAGACTAGTATGACTCAACACTCAAAGCTTGTAATCTTGTAATCCACCTACCGATATTTATAGTTAGACAAACATGATTCCATGAAATGCAACTAAATTACTTATTTATTTAACTTATTTTTAGTTTCCTTCCAAAAAAGAAAAAAACCTTATTTTTAGTTGGTTATATATTTATATATTAGCGGGAAATGGACCGCCGAAATTGACATATACCCACCTACCCAAGGCGGGCCAAAAGGGTAGACAACCAACGGTAAAAGTTGTAATGCTAATTAATAGTCCAAAAAATGGAACTTTAAGTTGCACACTTTGTTTGGTATGTTTTTGCTCTTAATAAAAATTAGTTTTGCGAAATATTATTTTTTAATAATAAATATTATTTTAAAATATTTTTATATTTAAAATTCAATTATATTTAATAATATTATATGAACGTTAAAAAATTTGTGTTGTACAATATATAAGTATGAACAATTATTACGCGTTCTTTTAAATAAAAATTATCGTTGATGTTATTAGAGTAGGATGAGTAAGTGTTTAAAATGATGTTTTTTATTGGAACAACAGATGATAGTAATACATCACCAAAAAGAACGATAGATGCATAATCATCATTATCACCACTGTTTGTTGTATCTCTAATACCAACATTTACAAAAAATATTATTTATATTTACAGAACATGTGTTATTACTTTATACAAAAATGTGTATTATATATTTCATTCGAAAAAAACGTCTTAGAGTATATTTTTAATCATAAATCTTATCAAAATAAATATTTTAAATAATATTATAAATATTAATTGAACAGTTTATTTACATTTTATCCGTATGACTAACAAATATATAAAATATTTAAAAGAAAAAAGTTAACTAATACTTTAATTGGGGTAATATGAAAAATTACAACAAAAAAATATTCATATAATTTGAAGTAGACAAAATTAAGAATAAATAAAAAAAATTATTTTTAAAAATAGTAAAGTGATTTTAGCGGGAAAACATAACTTACTATTTATGTAAGTGATTGAACTTTTATATGTATATAGATATAGATTAATAAGATAAATTAATGCAAAATAAAAATAAAAATGGGAATGCTATGTATTTCCCTTTGGCTCTTAATTTCTTTATTTTACTTATACGTCGACATCACCCATTTTCTATGATACTACGAAATAGTATCCTACAAATGTGATTGATATTTATATTTTTAGTGATGTACATGTAGTAAGCCAATGTAATGGCCAAAAGCACCAAATTCGAATTCCATCAATATTTCTATAGGTATGATTTTGTTACACATTTTTTAAAATATGCATAATGTGTGCCATGAGTGTGCATTAAGAGTAGGTAAGTGTGTGATTTGCTATTGAATTTTTTTTACTTAGTTATCGAGTTTGAACATCAATACGTTTAAGATGATCAATTTTGAGGTTGCGATGCAAGAAGTCCAAGTCTGCTGTGATAGTGGAATATTGGAAATGGAGTGTAGTATGTTGGAAAAAAAGAATTCGTAGTCAATACTGTGCTGCTGGCTTTGTTTTAATACTTCATTTTCCACTTCAAAACTTTTAATATTGAAGACGCACACATTCACATACGAATTTATAATTTAAAATTATTGTAATAAAAAAAATATAGGTACTATATTACACTATCTTATAAGAAAATAAAAATTATCTAACATAGCTCTCATTTTTATTTATTACACTAAAGTAGATATACTATTTGGTAGATAAAATAATAAAGTTAATCGCTTATTTATTTATATGGATTGAAACTTTGGGATATATATCCTAAATTTTTTTATTATTTCATTTATTTAAGCTATTTTTTTTATAAAGAATATCATTTAAGCTAGTTTTGTTTGATTCATATTCTATTGAAAGCATGAGATTCGAGAAATTCTACTCTTTGAGATAAAAATACTCATTCTGCAAAGTAAATGTCCATGAGCTAATTGTTAAAATAGGACCATAACTTTCAATAAAAAGGAAGGAATAAGAAAAAAGAAATTTTATTTATCACATCCATAATTGTTTTTATCACATGTTCACTAAAATAGAAAACATGGAAAAATATTCTTATATCAATTCCCATAATAAATTTGAGTGAAAAAATGATGGACAATGGGCTGCACAGAAAAAATTCATGTTGTATAAGAAAAGTTATACACATAGAGAGAATATTTGAAAATAGTGGGAAAATGTCAAAAAAAAAATTATGTTTTCCACCATTTTTCATCAAAGAGAATGCATTCTTAGTCTAGGGTGCGCGTGTTTTTATTGTAAATTTATTATGAAAGAATGAGAGATAAAAAAGATTTAAAATTTTATCACGTTACTTTTTTCTTTTATCTCATGTTCTTTACGAAGAAAAACATGAGTAAATGGCGTGAAATGAGAGAAAATAAGCTATTCAATTTTTTTGTGCTAATAAAAAAATATACTATATTCTAGCGTGAAATGAGAGAAAATAAGCTTCTCAATTTTTTTGTGCTAATAAATATATATATATATATATATATATATATATTATTAGCACACAAAAAATTAAGTAAATTTATCACACTATTTTTAGAAGAATATCCTTTGTAGTGTAAATGAAGAATGAGTAAGGATTAAATAGAAAATGAAGAAAAAAAAAGGAATGATTTAAATGGATAAATTTTATTTAATTATTTTTTATTTTTCTATGATAAATTTACGACTAAAGATAACGCAATGTGAAATGGAATGTGAAATGGAATGCCCGGTGTTTCCCTTAATAAATGTTTATACACTATCCTTAGCTAGTCAACATCGTTTTATGATTTCACACGTGGGAGTTTACATGTACGTCAACCTTTATACAAAATTTAGTTTTATTATTTTTGTCCGTTCTTAAAAATTGTAAGTAATATTTAAAAAAACATATTTTTTTTTATAATTTAAACTATATCCATATTTTTGAGATGTTCTATCTCAGATTTTCGTATGTTTTGTGTTCCAATTTTAATTTTTTTAATTTTTACTTCTATTTTTATTTTCGGTTCCAATTTCTTTTGTTATAATTTAGGTTCATAATTATTAGTTAAGATTTATTATGGCCAATAAGAGTATATGATTATTTTTTAGTATTTAATTGCAATCAAATTTATTAATACTTAAGTATTATGATTGGTTATTTCATATTTACATTATAATTATTTCATATAAATATAACAAATATTGTTAAACATAATGAATTTAATAATAGTACACGAGTGTCATATGGAAATTATTTCGACAAAAGGATTCAAATATGAAGTAGTTGGGGGGTTTTGCTCTAAAATGATTGTTTCGTATTATAACTAGTAAAATGTTGTCATGTGTATTTTCAATGAATATATGTGATGGAAATTTACTAATATGAAATATAAGATGAAACATCATTTTGAAACAAATGATAATTTTTTTCTTTTTTTGGAACAAATGATAAGTCAATGTTTTGGTTTTTGGCAAGTCTAAACTTGATTCGGTGATGTTTTTTGATATAATATACACACCAGTGTATAAAAAGTAAGAGTTGTTTGCGTTTAAATGCATAAATTTTAAGCTCTTTCTAATTCTTTGGTAAATTCTTTTTCAGATTCTAATATACCAACTTTTGATTTGTTTAATTTTTACCATAATTTTTTAAAGGAGAATTTAAAATTGACGTGGCAAATTGAAATTGGTATAAGAATCAACTTTGTTTTTGATTTTATTACATTTAAAAAAAATTAAAATTAAAATAGAAAAAATCCATATCACATTCTCTCTTCCACCTCACCTCTCTCTCTCTATCTTTCTCTCTCAAAGGAACCATCACCTTGAATTCGTTCGAGAATGTGGAAGCCCTAGAATTTGTAGACGCTCTGCCGCCTCCTAGTAGTGGTCGAGTTAACCATTGTAAAAAATGGGGTGTTGTTTACAGGACCTGACCATAGATGCATGACAGCGCCGATACTTGGACGTCGTGGCAAGCATGGCTGTAAGGGGCGTTTACTTTGAAGGATTAACATTGATAGATAAAAATAGTAAGACTAATCCCTTATTTACTTTGTTGGATTGAAACTTTGAGATATCTCAAGGCCCTTGATTATTTTTATTATTTAAGCTAGTTTTGCTTGATTCTTATCTCATCAAAATGGTGGGATTGGAATAATCCTACTCTTAAGGATAAAAATACTCAATCATCTATTTTATCAATCATGTAAAGTAAACGCCCCTAAACGAATTGAATCAATATCGTGATTTTGTATTTTTATTTGAATATTAATCGAATCGTATATTTGTAATTAAGTTCAAATCGAATATTTATCGAATATAAATTTCAAAATTCAAATATCAAATCGAATACAAATTATTTAATTAACTTACAACTTTAGTGATGAGGTATACCTTGTGGTAGAAGAATAACCTCAATTTAAAATTTTGATTTACAAATTATACAATCTTACTTTTTGAATGAGAATTTTCCATTATATTTCTCTTTTTAAAATAATCAATTATTATATGGATTCATAGTGTCATAATATATAGGTCTTTGGATTATGTGATTGGAAAACTTTCAATGCCCAATTTCAAGTGAAACGGTATTTATTGTTAATTACAAAAGAATTATTTGAATAATTTTTATAATGAAAAAATAAAATGAGTAAAAATTTATGTATTTTTTTTTATAATTTTAAAAATTCGTGGAAAAAATAAAATAAATTAAAATTTGTGTATTTTTTTTGACAACTTTTAAAATTTAGGAAAAAAATCAAAATAAACTCAAACGTCGTGTGTCCTAAAATAAATACAAGAATAATACAGCACAGAAACCTTTGGACGTACTAGTTACTTATTCATTTGGGATTAATAAGCATTTATTAAATGTGTCCACTAGTTGTTAAAGTGGCACTTAAATTAAAACGCAAAAAGTCAATAATTTCAGCTTCCCTAATTTGACCTGTCAAAGTCCACAAACAAATCGTTGCACTCGAGGGATATATCAGTTATGGTACAATCCAACTAAAGAGGCTACATTTATTTCAATTAAGTAGTGTTTGATAGGCCAAATTAGTTTACAGAACAAAATAATCAAAGCTTATTTGAGCGTTTGGTTAGGGATGCCAATTTAATTTAAAATTTATGGATTAATTTGATTAGCCCGTCAATTTTAAAAAAATTTAGAATTAAATTTTTTTAGCCCAATAAAATTATAGTTAGAATAGTCCAACATTCAACAGAATTGGTCGAAAACCCAAATCCTATAAAGTTGATCCAAAAATAATGTAGTATTCATTTGATTATATAAAAATTTTCTTGTTATTTTAATTTTCAACTTCATTACTTTACTTATCAAAATTAATACTCCCTCCCCAATGAAAGCGGTGCGCTTCTTTTCGACACGTGATTTAAGAAGAATACGATTGTAGTGTAAAAGTGTGTAAATGTGTGTGGATCACATTGTTTGTAGTGTAAAATTATTACCAAAAAATGAAATGCACCACTTTCGTTGGGACAACTCAAAAAGAAATACGCACCGCTTTCGTTGGGACGGAGGGAGTATAATAAGGTTTTTTTTTAAAAAAAGTTTGTGAAATGTATTTTAATTCAATATTAGAAAATTATACACTTATACTCATCATTTCATTTATTTGTATTTTTAATTCAATACTTAACATAAAATATTTAGATATAAAAATTAAAAATGATAATTATTTGACAAAAATATTGCATCTTTATGTCTCTAAGAATTGCATATTAATTATTATGTAAGTCGATGTTAAAATGTTACTTATTTATACGTGTATTTTTATTTATTACAAATATAATATTGTCAAGAAAAATATACTCTCACCGTCCACGAAAAAACTTCATAGGAGGGAGTGACACGCGTTTTAAGAAAAAGATTGTTAGGTGTATTGAGAGTGGAGAAAAAATTGTTGAGTGTATTGAGAGTGGTGAAAAAGTGTTATAATTAATATTGAGAGTTGTGAAAAAATGAAAGTAATAGTAATTATAAGTGGTGGGGTATAGTTCAAAAATAGGTAGGAAGTTTTTTTGTGGACGTCCCCAAAATGAAAAATAAGAAGTTCTTTCATGGACGGATGGAGTATTAGTTAATTTTTTTAAAAATAATTTTTCGAGCTCGATTAGCCCGATGATTTAGTCTGAAACTCGAACGTTTAGGGTAGGCTCAATTAGTCTGCATTTGAATAATCCGATAACTCGGTAACTCAATAGAGCTAGTCTAAAATTTGATGAATTGATCCAATTGACATTCCCGTTTAAGAACTCCTTAAGGGCCCGTTTGATATTGGGTTATAGCCTGTATAAGTTAATTTATTCCAGATTTATGCTGTGTTTGCTATCCTATTAGGCTTATGCGAATGGCCCAGGTTTAATAAAGGGCCCGGTCTTAATTTGCAAGAATAACCCCGTCTAATAATACCTCCTCCCCCATCCGATAACTTTTATCCTGCGAATCTAGATTACATTTTTGCTACCCTTCTCGCGAATTTCGATGAGAATTCTGCCCTAGCTTCTCACCGCCTCCATCGTTTCCCATACCATTTGCGACTACAGTTTTGGGGGAGAAAAATTTCAAAGGCAATTGACTGACGCCCATCGGAAATCTGGACACAGCGGGACAGCAACATCGGTGAATCAACGTCGTCTTCCGGAACAGGTCAGGCCTAGCTCTTCAACCCCAATTTTTTGTTCGTCTGTTGTTTTTCGATTGTTGTTGTTATTTTTTCGCCAAACTGAGTGCACGATTCGTCGATGGTTAAAATGAAAAATCGATGCATAAGGTTCAGAAAGTGATTCTCACCCAATTCTCGAATTATTGTATTTTAAAAGATTGATAACTCATCTATTGTAATTAAAAAACTCAGCTTTGAAGATTATGCTGCTTACACCCATTTGCACTAGAGGGTTGTCATAAGGGATCTGTGTTAATATGCTTTCATGTTATAAACTTATACACTCATAAATTAATCAACATAAAATGCATGTGCAGAGACCTCCATTTGTGTTAATCATATTGATATGATTTATGTTAGTTAGATCCAGTTTTTATCTCTTGTTTCCTATAACAACATCTGACGCAACTTAAATCTTTCCTGATGTTGAAAATGACAGCTATAGCTTTAAGATTCAGAATGTGATGGTTGTCTGATGAGTATTAGGCTTCTACTTCACACCATTCCCATCCCTGTTCCCAACCAAAAACAGTTATATCTAACGAAAAGCTCTAGTAATCAATATAAGGAATCAAAATTCACTTCACACAGCTATACTTCGTGGTGAAAAACGATTGATCTGTGCTTGCTTGTGATTTTCTGAAAATTCTGCCATCTTGTGAGTATATATCGTATATTTGTATTCACTAAAATTCTTTGAAGAGGATGGGGGTTTGTTTTCTGAATTATTGAATGGTTTTCTTTTGCTTGTTTATTGGGCTGTTTTGCTTGTTTATTGGGATGTTTTGCTGGAACGAAATGTTTTGCTGGTACCTGTTGATGATGTGTTTTGCTGGTACCTGTTTTGGTATTTCTTGGTTTGAAATCTGATTTTACCTCTTTCATGTTGTGTTTTGTTCATTATATGACAGCCTGTGCTTCGTGGATCTATGGTCTGTTTAATATAATTCGAGGGCTTTTATAAGGAATTTTTGATGTGGATTTGTCAATTATTATTTGGTTCATGCGAATCTCTATTTGAATTTTATTTTTTATGTGATACTATATTTGTTAATGCACTTATTTGAGCTTATTAATGGGCAAATATTTCTTTGCTATTAGGCTCTTTAGATACCTGCTATTTCCGCCATTGAATTCACACTATGCCGTGGATGATGCTTGTTCTAGTGTCACGCCGTCCGCCTATTCATGGAAGGCACTTAAAAACAAATTTAGACGGCCAAACAATCCTCCTGCAAAGAAGAACGACGGTGGAAGTTCTTGCGCCTCGTCTTCCCCATTCAAGTAGATCATGCTCGCGCTATTGCATTTCTCATTTAGTAATTGGTTGTTCCTTCTCGTATTGCAAGTTTCAATATCCTTGTTTTTATTTCTTGGTGTAATGGCTACGTTTATTTCGTTTTTCACATTATCAATTGGCTTCAACAATTTCTATTCATGAATTACGTAAACACAAACAAAATTAAATATTTATTAGTTTAGTTAGTGCTTTTTATTCCATTTGTTAATAATTCTTTTTCGAGCAGTTAGTATAGGGAAAGAATTATGCTTCCTCAACCGATTTTAACAAAATTTAGTTGCTTCACTATTCTTTTTTTTAGCTTACAGACACATAATTAGATGCATGTGAATTAAGGATAACCATCTGTTTTTTAGCTTAGAGACACGCATAAAAATTTTAACAAAAGTTCAAGCTGAAATTTTAACAAAAGTTCAAACAAAATTTCTAGTTCTCAATATCCATAGGCGCATGATGTATTTGCATTTTACAGTTTCTCCAACTGCCCATCTCTGAGGGAACGTATGACAACATAAAGGGAAAGAATTATGCTCATGTCTTTGAATTAAAATAGAGTGCAGAAGGGAAAGAATTAAGTTTAACAAAAAAAACTATCAAAGAAAAAAAGATAAACAGTGAAGAATAAGACAAACTTGAAGCTCAGGTCCACCATAACTTTCGAACTCAATTTTTCCAAACTTTAGATATCAAGCAAAAGTAGATACCAAATGGATGAGGATACGCTAGGGATTTTAAAAAATGGATGAGGATAATTTTGGTATTTTAATTATTTATCCAACCTATTCATATGGATACCAAACACATTTCAGGATTAATTAGCCAGGATATCAAACACCCATTCAATATTAGTAATCCATCCTAATCCACGCTAATTATCTGAATAATTTTTATCATGACTAATCCTTATTGGTGTACATGTTTTTATTCTAATCAAAATATATTTAATTATTTTATTAAAACTCATGTTATTTTTTCGGTCGAAATTCATGGACGGGAAGGGTAAAATTAAAAGTAGGAAAACCCCCGTGAAGTCCCTAAGGCCTAGGCATGGCACTCCCAGCCCAAGTCGAGAAAATCCAGCAACATCTTTCCATTCATTAGCTGCGGTGGCCATAACAGGCCAGCAATCGCTTCGATGCCGTTTTGATTTCTGTCAACCTTCAACTTCCCTTCTGCTAACCTCATCTCAATTTTTCAATCAGCAACTCGTTTCTAACCATTGTCCATTTTGTGAATAGAAACAATGGATAAATTAAGAGAAATTAGATGAATTGAAGATTCAATTGTAGCAATTATTGAATGAAGCGCAACAATTTGTTCAAGAGATCCCACCAGCGCAGCTATACGCCGCGCTTGGGGTCATTCTATTCACCGTTTTTCTCTTTACAATCAGTAAGTTTGATATCAGGAAATTCTTAACTCTGTTTCAGTTCAGTTAATATTTTTTGGTTCCAGCAATCTTGTTTCATCTACATTTGCGAGGGTAATGGTTTTGTACATTGCGATTTTGGCACCTTGGCTTGATAATTTGCTCTGGATGCATTGATCGCCTTGAAAATTGGCTAACATTAAGCTGAAACTTCTAAAACCTCTGTACTTGTGTGTGCGTATGTATACATACTTTTTAATTGCTAATTTTTTTGTGTTTTTGGACAATTGCATGTTGTAGGAAACATTTTTTGGGGGGTATGTGAAAATTGGGTTTCGTTCTGAGTTTCAGTGGGCTATTATTTTGCGTTGGAAATGCTTAGCTTGCACTTGAATTACATGGACTGTGATTTGCATTTACGTGTTGCTATTGCTCTACCAGATGCAAGTGACTGAAATGTTCTCTATGCTACGTAATAGAAAAATTATATTGAACTCTTCTCCGTGCAGTTCAAGTGTCTGCTTTGTCAAGATCTTCATTTGGAATAAGAAAAGAAACCCACAGAAATTCACTGCAAAATGTTACAACATCTTCTCTAGGCGGTTTATGGTTACATAAGTGCTTTCCTATGTGTGATGTATGTTTATAGATTGTTGATCTGACTGTGTTTGTGGACTGGTGAGTCTGTATACATCTTTCTACGCGATAACCTATATATGTGTTATGTACATGTATGTGAGTATGTGTGCTTGTGAATATATGTTTGTACACAGACTATTTGGGGTGGATTAGTGTGTGGGGGGGCGGGGGGAGGGGGGCCCGCCTGCATGATGGTGATATTACTAATGTGACGATCCACATTAGGCTTACAATTTAACTATTCAGCAGCAAATATATTCTTGTTGTATGTCTCAATTCCATTGTTTTTATTTGACAATCATACACTCTTTCTTTGTAGTACATCGTTTAAAGTGTAGATCAGCCAACACCATTTTACTAACTGGGCTTAGCGAAAGTGGGAAAACTGTTCTGTTTTACCGAGTAAGCCCCGTACTAACTAGGTTAAAGTAAGATTATGTGGATTCTATGAGTGAAGTAATCGCCTCAACTTTCTATCGTTTATCTACTCTGGTTGACATGTATTTTGTCTCCCCTCTAGCTTCGAGATGGCTCCTCTCACCAAGGCTCTGTAACATCAATGGAACCAAATCAAGGAATTTTTTTACTACACTCTGAGGCTAGTAAGGTATTCTCTTGTATCTTTACACAAATATTCATGCAAAAGATGCCTAGGTAATGAGTGGCACTGAAATCTGACAATAGGCCGTCTCTCTTCCTAAAATCATGAGAAACTAATGGGATATCTTTCTTACCGGTTCTTCTTCATGTGGTGAGATTGAAAGAAGTTTTATGTTTTTAATCCTGTTATGTTATTTGCAGAAGGGAAAATTGAAGCCCGTTCACGTAGTTGATATTTCTGGTCATTCACGGCTTGGACCTAAAATGGGTGAGTTATTGTCTCAAGCAGCTGGCATAGTTTTTGTGGTGGATTCTGTGGATTTCCTACCAAATTTTCGTACTGCTTCTGAGTATGTTGCATTTTGTTTATAAGTGTAGCACGCACATTCACACTTTGAGAGCCATTGCTTTAAAAAGTGGTTCATATTGTTTCTTTTTCCTGCTGAAGATACATGTATGATATTTTGACCAAGGCAAGCGTAGTGAAAGAAAAAGATTCCGTTACTACTCCTGTGCAACAAGGTGGACAAAGTTACTGCACATTCAAAGGATTTAATCCGAAGACAGCTGGAGAAAGAAATGTGAGATAATTTTATCCATCATCTGTGATCTGCCTTCCATTATTATTAATTTAGTATGTGATGCACTTTCCTAATGATTAATTTTATCTTTCCAAGTTGACATATGAATATGATATCTGTAAAATTATATTTAACCTACAAAATTTCGTGAAAATATACTACCTATTGATGTGTCAAATGTAAAATGGGAATTTTAGATAGGATCATTGAGATGATGGTGATATTAAAGGTGTTAGTTCCAATTGGTGGTTCTGTAACCACATTACTCACATACTAGTGAATTTTGAGTTATACGTTTTTGTTACAAAGGTTTAGATCTGACCTGCTCACTTTGTAATCACCTCAGCAACAAACTCTGTGCTTCGAGGACAGTGTTGTCTTCAGCAGTTTTTATGAGTAAAGAATATACGCTAGGGGTAGCCGGAGAAGCTTTTGCATTTTCTCAGTGCCTGAACAAAGTTACAACTGCAGAAGCATCAGCTGTTAGAGCAGTTTATCAGAGAATATATAAAGCCTTAATATGTTGTGTCAATCAGATTGATGGTTGCAACTAACAACCAATCCACCGTGAATAGATAGGAACGAGAGCAATGAATACAACTTCAAAGAGGCAGATGTTTGTTGTATTTTTAAAACTGTTTAGAATTACCAACTGCAAATGTTTCTAGCAATTTAAACCCTGGTTCTGCTTGCTTGAAAAATTTTGCGGCGTACGTGTTGATAATCATTTTATTGATTTCTTCAGATATATTGCTTTATTGGTTTGTTCCCAAAGTTGTGAATGATGTCTAATTATTTTTTATTAGAGATTAACTGGTCTTCTCAATTCTTTCTATTTCACGGGGAAATGGAAAACGGATAGTCTACTCTATTGGTATAATCTGACTCTATTTAGAAAACTGTAATGTGACAGTAGATGAGAAGCAGAGCTTGTAAGTAAAAGTTACATATATCTCATCACTAAACAATGTTATTCGAAATGTGGAAGCAATGCAGAGGACCCATCCGCAGCCAAATCGCACCACCTCTCCTTCAAGCAATCCGAATATTTTATCTTGATAAATAACACTGTTTTACTCTGAATATGAAAAAACATATTCCGTAACAGAGAAAGGCCAGAAGGCCGATGCCTAAATACCTGCAAAATTTTGTTTAACAAGGATAGGGTCAAGGCAACCACTGTTCTTGGATAAATGAAAAACATGTATAAGTCACCCCGTTGCATGGAATGGTACTATAAAGTCTGCAAGGATATTGGTACATACCACAGAGGAGCGTACGGAGACGACAAGTCCATGAATGGATAGGGCCATCTGTTCAGCAAGAGGATTTCACACAGTCAAGAATTATACTATTAGTTCTTTGTCAGAAATTGTAAGACTAACATAACAATATCAGGCAGAATGGAAACTCTACCTAATTGATACACAGACATGGATAATCCACTGGAAAAGGACGAACATGCACGTCCATAAAACAAAATACGCCATGCGGAAGAAGGGAAATCTCTGGAAGTGATTACAGATCCATTAATCATAAACTCATTAGAAACGATAATAATTTGGTAGTTGAGATACTACCAGGCGATTCAAAATTGCATCACCAAGGAGAAAGATGGCGTTGACAGAATGCTTACAGACAATTAGCTGCGTAAAAAAATAAAGTGTCGACTCAATGACCAGAAGAAGGCATATATGGGGAAGTAACACATCTTAATAAAGCATTCACAGGCCACAAATAAAAAGGAAAAAATGCTATTGGCCTCCATGTTGGGGACTGCTATGCTAGAAACAACACAATGATAAAATAATAATCATAAAAAAAAGCTGGGAAATATTATACTCACAAAACTTAATCTGTAACCTCTGGCGATGAGAGATGGATAGAGTACCAACCAAAAGACAGAATCAGTGAGCATCACAGCCCCAGCAGACATCTATACCGGAAGTGAAATGAAAGTATGAGAAACTTTCTTAGGCTACACAAAAATGGAGAGGTTTGAGGATAATAATGTTTCAATAGTGAAGTTTCTTAGGTTACATGAATCTTAACACAACTTTCTGCAAAATGACAAATAAAATATGATGCAGGTTTCTCTAAGTTGCAGTAACAATGAAACATTCACATGATAAGCATGTAGATAATTGTATATGCTATTGAACAGGAACCTGAGAGGAGCTGCATATAATACACCTTCTCTGTTGACAACAATTGAGATACTCTTTACAAATGAAATCAAAAGAGACTTGTAGTACAACAGTTCTTTTGCCGCTACAATACCATTTTGAGTAATTGTTGTTAAGAGTATCTATAGGAACGAAAGTGAATTCTTACCTGAAATACTATTTGCAAGATATAGCCGAATATGGATGCAGCAGTTCTGCAATTAGGTTCGTCACGACAATTTGAGCTTCTAGTTTGGCTGGGCATATCTTCATGCTCCCCAAGTTGGGGCGGTACATAAGAGCCATGCTCTGCACTGGTCGATATATAACTATCCCTATCCGGTTCAACTTCATGGCGGCAACGCAGAGAGCCATGAATCGAGAGTGAAGAACCAAGCTACAAGCCAAAATGTATGCAATAATCAAATTTTATAATTACCAGAAAATTAAAAGGAAATTGAAGTGCTTAAGCTTAAGTTGTTTAGAGTATAGATTGGAAACACACATGGAGGCAGCTCCAGAAAAGATTAACATACCCCAAAATAAAAAGTGACCAAAGTAAACGTCCACCTGTTCGACAAGGAAAGAGCGAGAGGTAAAGTTAGAACAACCACAATATCAGTTCAAAATATCGCCACTGATGTCATAGAATTATTCAAATATATAGTGGAGCCTCCCAGTTGCAAATGGAATTATATACTCATAATGGAAGACTCCAAGCCACAGTTAAAAACTATACAAGGCAAGAAGAACGAATAAACAAATGCCATTGCTAGAACCATAGCATTAGTCCTTCTCAACGGTGACTACAAACGCGTACCAATCTTTTTTCAAGCAAAGAGCACAGCTTTAAACTGTAAATTCTCAAATAATCATAAATTATATAAAGAAAGAAGAAACAAAGTGACGAGACTTACTCAGTGTAAAAATAATATTTTACAGAACCACTGGTGATTAGATTAGCTAGAAGTAGCGCAAGCAGGGCAGAGAAAGCAAGTAGCCTATAAGCAAGCAACCAAATGGGATGGATTGATTTCGAGCACGTCCCCCAGACTTCATCACCATACAAGCACCCTGCTGCCTCATGCTCATCTTCCCTACGCCCTTCATGTCTCCATATTAGGAATGCAGCTAACACCATGGCTACCACAACCCATACTGCACACACCAAGAATCTCCAGTTCAACCAATAACTCGGAGTTGTTGTATCATCAGCCATAACTGCCCAAGTATGATCAAACAGCCTTGTTGAGAATCTCATTGTTATTTCAAACACTTCCAATCATCAATATTTCATCTAAGCAGTGCACTTAGTTTGCCCCTATTCTAAATAAAAGAGCTATGCACATATGCAAGTATATATACCAACTCGTCCAAGCATAATTGAAGCAATAAAAAAAACAAAAAACAAGAATTAGGTAATTGGAGAAACTGACAGCTCTAATTTACCATCATGTAAGAAAGTACCAAGAAAATAAACTAGAAAATGAAAATCAAAGTTAGAGCTCCACGACAAATCCATGCGAATCCGCACACAGTGATTGGGCCAAATGCAACTAGCATGTTCTGTTTTCCCTCACAACCTTTATATGTTTCAGAAAAGAGAAATAACTGAATTCACAGTCAAATTTGTACAGTGAGGTGAGAATTTTATACTTTCCCTTTTCTTTTGGGTAAATCCGGAGATTGATTGAGTGTTGAGCATTGTATCTGCAGCGATTGTTTTTCCATTATCTGAACCAAAGACTCCCTCGATAAGAAAATAGAAAGAAGATCGAGCAGAGAATATGTAATTAATTGTGGTCATCCATTTATCTACTCCAGTTTTCAGAATTAAAGATAATGATTTAATTTTTTTTCGTACATTCAATTTATTTTCCCAAACTACGCAAGTGTTTATACTTTGCTCCTAATTAAATAAATTGAAATACTTTATCCGAATAATTATTTTAATCATATTATCCTAACTTGTAATTTTTTTTAGAAATTGTTAGACCTACTTTTTTTAAAATTAACTGAAATTTAGAAAATTTGTTAATTTGTGGGTGTGGACGTACGTATTACTCAATAAGAATATATCACTTGAAGATGAAATAAATTTTAAAAAATATTTGGTACATAATGTGTTGAGTGGAGAAAAGATAGTGTTTTTAAGAAATAAAAATATAAGTTGTATAAGGTCATGTCCTGAAATAAACATAATAAATTCTTATGAGACGAACAGAAATAAAAAAAATGATACATCTTTATGGGAAGAAAGGAGTATTAAACTCCTAATTTGGGGAGTTGTTTGTCATACAACAGTGACAATCAATTTAATTCTTTCAATTCTATGTCACTTTTTTTCCATTATTTATGAGTGCATCATAACATTATGTATTAAATTCTCAGGAAATTAAAAAAATGTTATTTATTAGACTTTAAATAATTTTTTTTTTCCGTTATGTACGAGTGCGTCATACATAACACCACTATATACTATGGTTTTTTGAACATAAATAACGGATATTTTTCATGATGTATCTGCGTTTTTCTATCTTACTTCTCAAATATGATTTATACATTAACAATTTATCTCTCATTTTGTATAAAACAAATACTAATGTTTATATGAGGTCGATCAAATACTAATCATCACACCCATTCAGAGGAGTTCAGAAATTTTCTAGAATTATAAGAAAAAATCAAATCAATTTGCTCAACCAAATTTCACAAATTAACAAACACCCTCTAAAAGTACTACGCAAGAAGTGCATGAAGCATTTTTGTTGCAAGATAATGTTTTTATTGTTATATTTTATATATAAATATATAATAGTCACACAACGATCATATATGTAGGGCATTAAAATAGGGAAATATGAGATAGATATATATAGTAGTTGGCCATATAAGATGTAAATTGCAAGAACTAGGGTGATTGAATTCAATTACAATTTCTGTCTTTGAAGAAAGACAAAACTTGTTAGATGGCAGATTTCCTTGTTAGCAGTAGTTTCAGTTTTCAAGAGAAAAATAGATAGGCTCAACACTTGGAAATAAATTGTTCATTATAGGAAGCACTGGACTGCTAAGACTTGTCTCCTCATTTTTCCTTGTTTGGATTGGAACTTTGATTGATGTATAGATCAGACATTAATTAATGTTTAGGTATAAAATTGACTCATGCACAAGAAAACATGAGTTTGATATAACTCGAAACAGAGTTGTGCTTTAATTTCTTCTATATATCATCTCTTGCTACACTGCATTTTAGTTAATTTCCCCTTCAATTCTCTCTCTGAAAAAAAAATGTTGACATTGCATGATCTGCAGGAGCAAATTTGCTATGTGAAGTGCTGCTTTTGCAATACCATCTTACTTGTAGTCGATCCACGATTTTTGAATATTAATGGTGTGTGTTTAGTTGGCTAATTACATAGCTTAACCTGATATATTTTGTGCGGGTTAGCGTTCCTTGGAGCAGCTTAGCAATGGTGGTGAGAATCAGATGCGGCCACTGTGATAACATCTTCTCTCTCAACATGCTTCACCTCTTTCCTTCACTCCACCAAATGGTGAATTAAAACTGTTTAACTGCAAATCAAGAACTCAACTAACTATGGTGCTTAATCAAGTGTGTTTGCTTCTTTACATAGCAGCCAGATTTGGAAGTGTGTGATGAGAAGGTGGCCGACGAAGAAGAGGAAGACGAAGATTATGTTTGGTGCAACCAAGTTATCCACAAACGTAAAGAAGTTGTTTCTCATGAATCTTAATTGTTGGTATTATTATTCTGGGCGATGATCTTGATCTGATTGTAGTTTGGTATGCTGCAGCACCGGAGAAGAAGCAACGTGCTCCGACTGCTTACAATCACTTCATCAAGTACGAAATCAGGAGGCTGAAGCTCCAGCATCCCAACATCACTCACAAGCAAGCTTTTAGTGCTGCTGCCAAAAATGTAGGAGTAACTTTTTTTTCTTTTTTCTTTTTTGTTTCTCAAGGAAATTAAAACTGAGTAGAAATTCAGGCTTATTCTTTTTACATTTTGAAACTGTGTAGTGGGCGCATTGCCCACAAAGTGAGTATAGAGATGGAGAAGTCTATGGCTGTGATGAAGGAGACAGAGATATGGTTATGCAATGGACTGTCGATGATGAGGTAATCATTGGCATATACTAGATTTCTGCTGTTATACTGCAAGATTTTGTAATAATATTGATGTTGTCTGCATGTGTAACTTAATTAGTCTGAGATGCATGTGATAACTAAATAAAAAAGCAGCAATCATCCATAATGAAGGTGTATAGACCGCTGGAATGTTAAAACTTAAAAGGTCAATTTTGTGTTGCTGAAATCGCATAACTGCTATCTGCTGCCACAAAAACTGCAGGTGCATTTTCTTGGCAATGCTTTCCATGAAACTAAGGCATTAAGGCAATGTGGTTGCACCACAACACCTTTCTAATCCACCCAAATACACAGAATTTGCAACCGTTGTCTAAGGAGTTTTTTTAAATGTTTTCTTTTCATAGATTATGATTTGTCTTTAGGAATTGACTTCATTGATTACAATTATGGTTTTGCCTTGTTAATTAGTAATGAAGTATGTTTTTTTTTTGTTTCCTTTTTCTTTTTCTGTTAGGTTGCGTTTTCTTTGATGGATAAATTTATCCATGGAAAAGAAAGGATAACAAAAATTTATGCCTTGAAATCTCTCATTTCCTTTCCAACATTTGACACAAAAGAGATGATCATCATTTTTCCTTCCTTATTTTCACTTCAAGGATGTATAATATTATTCACTCAATAATGGATGGATAATAAGGAATAAAAAATGGTGAGCATCTCTTTTGTGTTAAATGTTGGAAAAGAAATGAGACGTTTTAAGGCATAAATTTTTGTTATCCATCTTTTTCCATGGATAAATTTATCCATCAAAATAAACGCAGCCTTAGTGAAAAAATAATACAGTAGGGTGGTTGTATACATGATATGATAACCCACTAATTGATTACATATACCAATAACTTGTCTGTCACACACACACTCTTCCTGAGACAACAATATCAGACAAAATAATACCTATAGTACAAGCTTGATTTAGCCATAAAAATAATACTACAAAATAACTTATTGAAGACAAGATGATGCATGGATTTAGGAGATCCTAATGCACTACATGTATTTTCTATGTACAGAATTTTTTCATCGTCGTCTAGTTATATATTTCCACTGGTTTCTTCTTCCAAATCTCGGTGCCCTTTGAACATATCCACCTGAAACCAAATCTCCAGAGTGAGACTAAGAGATGCCAAGAATATACAATAAACAACAAATAAAAGAAAATTCTTGTAAAATGAGCTGAAATATGAAATACAACATACTTGAGTATGGCCTAGGAGATAGAGATCGGAAGTATGATTGGAAGAAGTCCTTGTTCTCTTTCAGCAACTCTTTCCATACTGACACGTATAAAAGAAAACAATCTCCAAATCACAAACTGCAAACTACTTTCTACTCCATTTTTTAAAGCAAAGTTTATAATTATTATGTGAAGTGAGATTTGAAATGAACCTGTGATAGTTACGAGAGGTTGAATACGAGCATGCTCAGCCAAGGCCTTCACACATTCATCTCTATCCATATGGAGCAGCAAGCACCTCTCTATCAGATTGTGAACCTGCAAAACTCTCATTATTAATTACCATAATTTATATGTACTGTTGTATGAAGTCTGCATGGATTTATGAAGATTATAACAATATAATAATAGTACCATTCTAATGTAGGTGTGAGGTTGGCAATGCAAACAAGGAAAAGGGTGAAGATGGTGATGACGATACATATTCGATCTCTAGAAATAGACAAAAAAAAATGAACTAGGTTTGTTGGAGAAAAGCAAATTGGAATGAATTTAGGAAGCAAACAAAATGCAAGAAATTAAAGTGCAAAGGAGAGGGGAAGATATTTGAGAGGTCTTATACTAAGGCATGATGAAATTAAGTGTTATCCAGAATATCCAATCCAAGGGCCCAAAAAGCATGAGCAATCCAAACACCTCATCTCATATCAGATAAGAGCATTATTTTTTGCATTAGGGTTGGAAAAGATTAGTAGCTTATGATGTGATGACTTTGTGTTCAATCTTACCCAATTAATCCTTATAATTCAATGTCGACCTAATTGTTGCAGTTTTTGGCCCCGCATTCTTCAATTTGACAACAATGTAGTTTGGTCCCCAAATTTGGGTCTTCAAAGTTCAAATGGGCGTTTTTGTTAATTGTAATTAATTTAAATTCTTGATTTGGATCTTTGATTCTGCCTTTAGATGTTGTTTAGCCATCCTCAGCCCCTCAAAATATGGATTACCCAAAACCATAATCTCAAATTGATAATCCGTATATATACTTTCTAGGACTATGAGGGTGTTTGGCTAAGTTTAAAGCTCTTTCAAAGTTTTTAATAAAATAAGCTTCTAAACAGCTTAAAATTTGTAAAAATAAACTTCAAGAGCTTATAAACTCCCTAAACAAATAACTTCCTCTAACCCAATTTTTTTTTTCATAAATATAACAATTATTTTATAAATATTATTCAACTATAATTTATTATTTTTATCATATACTATCTCAAGTTTATCTAGCTTCTATTTTCTCTATCTAACTAAAAATTCTCTTTGTAGCTTATAGACTCAATTATCCAAATATATACTTTGACAACGTATAACTCTTTAAAATAAGCTTAGCCAAACACCCTCTTAGAGTGTGTTTATAAACTTTTTAAAACAGCTTTATAAGCTGTTTAAAAGCTTATAAGCTCTTTCAAAGTGTTTGACAAAATATGCTCCTAAATAATTTATAAGCTCTAAAAATAAGCTCCAAGAGCTTATAAGCTTACCAAAAAATAAGTTTCTTTATCCCAACTTATTTTTTCATAATCTAATATGTATTTTATAAATATTATTCAACTAGAATTTGTTATTTTCATCATATACACTTTCAAATTCATCGCTCTTCGATTTTCTCTCTCCGACTAAAAATTATCTCTCTAGCTTAAAAGGTAAATTATCCAAACACTTTGACAACTTATGAATACTTAATAAACAATATCTTAAAAGTTTTTAAAATATCTTATAAGTTCCAAAATTATATAAGTTCCTTAAAATAAGGTTAGGTAAAATATCCTCGCAATTCATACAGTTACACAGCCAATTCATACGTGTTCTACATAGAATTCATACATTTTAATTCGTTTATAGTTTATACAAAAAAATTTGTTTTTATTTTAGCTCACCCCTATATATATATAACTGTTATGCTACATATCTTATGTGAGCACCTTATATGAGCATCACTTACGTTTAAACCACGTTTGCGTTGTCTTTTTTATTTTAGGTATTTAATTTAATTTTAATAAATCATATATTGTTATTGAGATCATTAATTTTATAAATAGCATAAAAAAATAATGTGTATTTTGTTATTTTTATTAATAATTTAAAGTTAAAGGAAATATGAACAAAGAAAACTATGAGAAAAATATGACCAAGGCTAGAAAGACTGAAACTAAAGCAAAGCCCATCTTTAAGCTCAAAGTAAATTCGGTGATCAAAGTCCAACCTAATCTCATAGTTTTCTTTGTTCATTTTTTCAGTCCATAAGTGCAAATTGTAAGCTGTAGAAATAAACAAAAATATATTCTCTAAAAACTCGGAAAAATAATTTAACGAAGAAGACAAAAGGAAAAAAATCAAAAACCAAGATTATATAAAGTTAAATAATTATAATATATGAGATATTTTTCTCTTTAGACCAAATTATCTATGAGATTTTATTTAAGTGGAATTACCAATTATGATATTTCACTTTAACATGTCGTGGACTATCATTATATGATTGACATATTCAATTGAGACTGAGATTACTAGAACTAAATAAATGGCTAATTGGATATCATTTTTATGGTTGGCTGAAAATATGAATCAACCATTAATAAGAGTGTTTACATATATGTTGCTTAAAATAAATAAAAAAGTTTAATTAAGTAACAAGACGTTTTCGTTTTATTAAAAAAATTATTTGGTTAAGTTACAAGATGCTTGCAAATACTAAAAGGCCTTCAAATAGTGCAGATTAAATCTATAAATAATAAGGTTTAGAGTACAAATTCTATCACTCCCTCCTCAAATCAAAAAATAAATAAAAATAAAAATATTAAAGTACTACAAGACATTTTCATTATAAAGACACACTTACATGAAATTGATCTCATATACCATACAAGGTTGGGAGCGCGGGCCAGAGAGCTAATTTAAAACTTTAAAGTCGGTGGGTGGATCAGAGAGCTAATTTAAAATTTTATACATTTGAATTGTTTTCAAATACTAAAAAAAACTAAAATAAAAATAACAAGGTTTAGAGTACAAAATTTTACCGCTCTTTCTCCCCAAATCAAAAAATAAAAATAAAATTGATTAAGATACAAGACATTTTCATTATAAATGCACACTTGCATGAGATCCGTCTCATATATGAGACCGAGCTGGGAGCGAAGCACAAGATTTAGAGTACAAACTTCACCGCTTCCATTCTCTAAATCAAAAAATACAATTGTTTAAGATACATAACATTTTCATTATAAAGGAATACTTGCACGAGATCGATCTTATGTATGAGACGGAGCTGGGCGTAGGCTGAGAGTAGGAGTGTGGGCCTGAGGGCTGCAGGCTAAAGAGCTAATTTAGAATTTTAAACTCGGAGTTTATCGAGCTAATTTAAAATTTTACATTAAATAAACATTTGAGTGGAGGATTATCACTTGCTCCAAAGACCAGTGTCGTATTCATTGTACCACAAAGTCTTTATTAAATGACGATTTTATAAAAAAAAAAAAAAAAAAAAAAAAAAAAAACCTAAAAAAAACCCTTGAAAGCACAGAAGGAGCAGACTAAGGGCCGAACCTCATTAAAACCTTTTCACTGAAAACCCAGTGGAAAAAACCGTGAAAAGGAAAAAGAGTACTCGTCTAAACACAAAACGAAAGTAGGGAAGAGCGGAAGGGAAAGTTTCCGGAACTCCGGCCTAACCATCGTCCCCAAACTATCCCGGCTCTCACCCCACGAAAAAAAACTAAACGGGCGGTTATAACCAAACAGCCACCCATCAGCCCCAACTACCGTTTCTGACGCAGATGGCTATGCGAAGCCATGTCAAGACGAACCGCAGCCCTAATCTCCTCAATCTCGTGCGGCCACCACCCTTCCGAACGTTGTTGGTTAGCCATTAAATCGGCCGCCTTGTTTCCTTCTCTAAAGATGTGAGAAACCTGCAGCGAGAAATCATCTAACATCTTTAAAATCCTATTCCACGCCGCCTTAAAACGCCAAGGCACATTCAAAGAACGAGAATTAAGAATGAGTACCACAAAGTCTTTATTAACTCTAACAAACTTTTACAAAATCTTATTTGATTATATAAAAAATCTCATTTTCAAATAAAGTCTCATTTGCTCTTATGAAAATTATTATTTACATTCAAACAAAAATTTGATTTATGAATAAAAAGTTTTAAAATAGTATTTGCTATTAAGAAACGTTTAATTTTATTTTATGAAAAATATGACATTCAAACAAAAGTATCATTTTCAAGTAAAAAGTCTTAAAATCTTATTTGATACGAAGAAAAGTCAAATTCTCATTTACAAATAGAAAGTCTTAAATTATTATTTGTTATTAATAAAGTCTCATTTGCTCTTTAAAAAAATCATATTTGATTTACATTTAAATGAAGTTTTATTTACAAATAAAAAGTTAAATCTTATTTGATTTTATGAAAAGTTTTATTTACGTAGAATCAAAGTCTCATTTACCAATACAATGTCTTAAAGTCTTATTTGCACTAAATAATAATAATAATAATAATTTTATGAAAATTCTTATTTGCAGTTAAAAAAAAATCTTATTTGATTTTATAAAAAGTATCACAAATTGAAAATAAAATATAAATATAAATATAAATAAAACCACCTCAATTGAAAATTCAACCTAGTATCTCTAGGTTTATGAATCAATAATTTATTTCATTAGGCCACAAAAACTTTATTGGTTATTATATATAAACTTTAATTATAAATAAAAAAGATAAATTATAAATGAATATAAAAAGACATAGAAATAGCCCATTCAATAGGATTTTTTTTTTTTTTTTTTTTTTTGAGATGGCATTCAATAGGATTTTGAACCTAGTAGCATTGGAAAGTAATCATTGCACCACAATATTATTTCTGTATACTATTCTGAAAATTACTATTACTATTATATATGTTCACGTGACTAATCTCATGTATTAGACCAATCGCACACAAATATTTGCGTTCATTATACGAGATGTCGTATATATATTGTATTTGGTGGTGATCTTGAGTACAATTGAGTACCGTACAATTGAATTACATCTTCACTTAGATCTTGATCTGTACCCTGATTCGAACTTGTATTCTGACTCGAACTTTATAAATAATACTATTTTAAATACGAGTCAATTTGATTATACCCAAATTTTTGTGTTGTATTTAATAGATCTCACAGAGTATAAATATGTATAATACATCCAAAATATATACATATGAAAGCAAAATGAGATTCAAAAAAAAAAAAAAAAAGACTCAACATAAATCAATAACAGTAACCCTGAAATGCATTATCAAAAAATAACCCTGAAATGCCTATTTATGTCTAAGTAAAATCTCAAAATCTTCTGTACACTCGGGTCGTACTCGACTTAAATCTGATTCAATTGACTATCCTACCCGAATGTCAAGTGTTAGTGTTATTTCAATATAGTGTTCGCGTCATTTCAATATAGTATCATTATTATTTTTGAAATAGTGTCATTTGTAAAACAAAATTGTGTTAGTGTTATTTTCGAAATAGTGTCATTTGTAAAACAAAATAGTATTAGTGTTAATATCATTTCAAGAAAAAATGAGTCAGAATGATTTAACCGAATCTGGATTCGAATCGAGTACAATCCGAGTGTACGGTACACCCGAGTGTTCAGGAGACCACCTCAAGTAAAATTATTTGGACTCTTCTTACAATGTGAATAAAATGGCTTGCCCATCTGAAAATAGATTATTACTCCATTTGATTACACACGCATACACATATACAATTGAATAAATTTATAAACATTGCAAGATTGCTGAAGAACTAATTTCTGGCCAACTCAAACAATCTCCTCTCATTAGTGGACGATGAGTATGCTCTATGGTCAATTAAGAAACAGAATAAATATAATGAGGGGTCATCTTGATTAATTTGTCTATGTTTTTCGCAATTTTGTTTTGGATGTGACGCTTAATTATTCTAATTGCTTTATGTCCCAATTCATTTTCTCGTAATCTTAGGCACGTTACCACCAAAAATGAGGGCCGGAAAGAGAAATCTAATTTGAAGTGATTAAGCTTGGATTAGAGACGACGAAACAGCACTAATCACGCCACATCAATATTTGGTTTCAAGAAACTGTTGTGGGTTATGACGCGCCACATGCAAATTCCACATAACACAGGGACGTCTCAGCTAATTCCCTGAGTTTACATTTAAGGGTCGTGGATGCAATTTCCACCTGTGCACAATGCACAAAAATATTTTTGTGATTTTATTATAAATATTTAAAATAAAATTTCAAAATCATGCAATTTAAATATGTATATGAATATTAAGTACTATAATTAGTTAATTTTTTTTTCAATTATTGAACAATAGTATTTAGAACTAAAAGTGTGTAACTAAAATATTTAAACATGTATTTCACTTATTTATCCACACTCAATTTAATAATATCTTTATTGTAAGACCCTTCTCCATAATTAATATACTCAATAACTTTTTATTAAAATTCATGCTAAAAGATCCTGTACGTATATTTAGAGCACGGATGGATGGACTAGTGTTTGTTATGATCAATTAGCTTGTGACTTGTGAGTTCGCAATAGCCAATGCTTAATTTCGGCCAAGTTAAGCAATATGGAGTAAATGATAAGAAAATTAAAATTTTCTTTGTATGCTCCTATTATATTTTATACTATTATTCATGAAATGTGAATTTTAGATATACAGTGCAGGATTAAGTGCGCTAAATTTATTGATCATAAAAACAGTAATTAATAAATAACACACATTATTCATTATTTTATAACATATTTAATTTAATATGCACTCAAATTTTCATAAATAGCACTCCATCCGTCCACCAATTCGTGTCCTAATTTGTTATTTTGGTCCGTCCAGCAATTCGTGTCCTGTTCATTTTTAGTAACTATTTCCTTAACAAATAAATCAATTTTTTTTAAAATCGTGCTCTCTTTTCCACTCAACAAATAAATAATAGTATACACAAATTGGTGGACAGAGAGAGTAATTGAGAACCATGATTTTATGCTGATTGGTTAAATCCTGTAATTATAGATTAATTATATATTGATTGGCATAAAAATGTCATTGTAATGTGTATAATAAGATTTCACCTTTTTTTTCTTAGATTATAAGTTTATTTTGATTTTATACTATTTGAAATTATATTAATTTGTGATATAATTTTACACAAATCAATAATTTTTATAAATAAATCAATGTAATACTTGAATAAGCATTCTTGTTGATGTGGCGGGATTTTCACCATATTAACTGAATACAATTATTTATGAGTTATATTGATTTATTTATAGATTTTATTGATTTTATTGATTTATTCGTTATTCCTAATTTTTATGAAAAATTGAAATCTCACTAGAGAAAGAATCCAGTGATCACTACAAAAAAATGCACTGCCGTCGGTAATAAGGCACGGCCGCCGGTGAAAGACGCTACCGACGGCGGCGGCGCCGGCAATTTGCCGTCGCTAACCGGCTCGTCGGTAACGCCATTACCGACGGCGATCGACCGCCGCCGGCAATTAACGGCGGCGCCGCCGCCGGCATTTTCGCCGTTGAACGACGAAGAGTTGCCGCCGGAAAATTACCAACGGCAATTGCCGTCGCTAATTAGCGGCGGCGCGACCGCCGTCGGTAAGTCCCACCGGACGGCGGTGGCGCACACGCCGGAGTTGTTCAAGGTATTACCGAGGGCAAAATGCCGTCGGTAATTTTGCCCTCGGTAATTACCGACGGCATTTGCCCTCGGTAATTTTTTTTAATTTATTTATTTATTTATTTTATTGTATATCCACAATTTATTTCCGTATTTATACAGTATTGCATAATTTAGACGAACTTCCCAGTCGGTCACCCATCTTAGTTGTGCTCTAAGTCAAGCACGCTTAACCTTGAAATTCTTTTCGAATGGTCACCAGTACAGAACACTCGTATTATTGATATATATAGTATCTATTAATTCATTTAAAGTCTACTTCAATATACAATATCATATATATTCATAACCTTAGAATATGTCGAGATGATATACAAAAAATGTTGTTAATTACGGATTGGGCTCGTTTCGGTTCTTATTTTTATGTCGGAAAAATATTTATTAATTTTCGGTTTTTTTTTTATCAATCTAGTTTATACACCATTCATAACCTTAGTGTTGATTGATGAGTGAATCACTAATCAAATTAACATTCTTAAGTTATAATTATAAGTTTCTTACCAAGAATCTTGAATTCTTAGTAATAATATTAGATTAGTGATGATTGATGAGTGAATCACTAATCAAATTAACATTCTTAAGTTATAATTACAAGATTTTTACTAAGAATCTTCAATTCTTAGTAATAATATTAGATTAGTGATGATTGATGAGTGAATCACTAATCAAATTAACATTATTAAGTTATAATTATAAGTTTCTTAGATTCTTAGTAATAATCTTAGATTAGTGATGAGTGATGAGTAAATCACTAATCAAATTAACATTATTAAGTTATAATTATAAGTTTCTTACTAATAATCTTGAATGCTTAGTAATAATATTAGATTAGTGATGATTGATGAGTGGATCACTAATCAAATTAACATTCTTAAGTTATAATTATAAGTTTCTTACTAATAATCTTGAATGCTTAGTAATAATATTAGATTAGTGATGATTGATGAGTGGATCACTAATCAAATTAACATTCTTAAGTTATAATTATAAGTTTCTTACTAAGAATCTTGCATTCTTAGTAATAATCTTAGATTAGTGATGAGTGATGAGTGATGAGTAAATCACTAATCAAATTAACATTATTAAGTTATAATTATAAGTTTCTTAGATTATTAGTAATAATCTTAGATTAGTGATGAGTGATGAGTAAATCACTAATCAAATTAACATTATTAAGTTATAATTATAAGTTTCTCACTAACAATTTTGAATGCTTAGCAATAATATTAGAGTAGTGATGATTGATAAGTGAATCACTAATCAAATTAGCATTTTTAAGTTATAATTATAAGATTCTTACTAAGAATCTTGAATTCTTAAGTAATATCTTACATTAGTGATGAGTGATGAGTGATGAGTGATGTGTGAATCACTAATCAAATTAACATTATTAAATTATAATTATAAGTTTCTTACTAATAATCTTGAATGCTTAGTAATAATATTAGATTAGTGATGATTGATGAGTGGATCACTAATCAAATTAACATTCTTAAGTTATAATTGTAAGTTTCTTACTAAGAATCTTGAATTCGTAGTAATAATCTTAGATTAGTAATAATCAATGTTTAAATTTTCACTTGTATTTCAATATATATTTAATTTTAATGTTTTTGTATTATTATCTTTGACCAATTTATTAGATGATAAATGAAAAAAAAATTACCGACGGCAAACGCCGTCGGTAATTAGAATTTTCCATCGGTAATTAGCGGCGGCAAAATGTCGTCGGTAATTTTGGCCGGACGGCGGTGGTGCTATCGCCGGATGCCACCGGCGGTGGTGATTAGCGGCGGCCGCTTGCCGCCGGTAATTAGCGACGGCAACGCCATCGGTAATAAATAATATATATTTAAATTAGCGACGGTGCAACTGCCGCTAATTAGCGGCGGTTGTTTTGCCGTTGGTAATGCGCCGGTAATAGGCAAAAGGCGGGTCGCCGTTTTTGCCGCCGCCGTGCCGTCGGTAATTACCGGCGGCTGAGCCGCCGTCGCTATTTTTCGTCGCTATTTACGCGTTTTTTTGTAGTGGATAATGTTGTCTTTCGTGAGAATGAGAATTGATCATGAATAAGTTAATAAAATCTATGAATATACCTTGTAATGGACGAATAGGCATTCAAACCCGAGTTTGAATCCTCGAGGAGCGAAATTTTCACTACATTGACTGAATTATGGTTATTCATGCAATACAAACAACTTATTCGTAGATTTATATTGACTTATTCTTTATTTTGATTTCTCACGAAAATAGTTAGTATAGTTTTGAATAAGCTGCTTGTAATGCATAAATAGTCACAATTAAGTTAATTGGTGAAATTTTCGCTCTCCTTAAGATTCAACCACAAGTTTGAATGATTATTCATGCATTACCACCAGTTTATTCAATACTAATATACTATATATTGACTTATTCATATCAATTCTCATACTCACAATATATATATATATATATATAGGGAGGATCCTGTGAGAACCACATCTTTTTGTGAGAACGGAGAACCAATCACAGCCATTGATTTGGGCAGATCCCACGGTTGTTCAACAGTAAGACATGAAGATCGTTGTTCATGTGTTTTTGTTCATGTATTTTATGTACATGTTCATGGTTCGCCATGAAGATCGTTGTTCATGTGTTTTTTGTTCATGTATTTTATGTATTTGTTCATGATTTTCCGTTCTCACAAAAAGATGAGTTCTCACTGGATATATATATATATATATATATATATATATATATATATATATATATATATATATATAGGAAGAAGATCCATGGAAAATGCTAAATATTTTGAGAATAGAGAATGCGTTCGAATAAGCTTATAATTTCGATGAATAAATCAATGTATCGTATGAATAAGATTTTTGGTCTGAGTTCGAATCCTGATAGGGGCAAGATTTTCACTATTTTTACCGTATTTACTGAATACATCTGTTCATTAGTTATATTGATTTGTTCGTAAAATTTATAGATTTATTCGTTATTCTTCATTCTCTAAAAAAATATAATTCTCCATAGATCTCTCCCCTATATATATATAGGAAAAAGTTGTACTAAGAATGCTATCTTTCGTGAGAAATGAGAATAATTGAATAAGCCAGTATATAGTGTTGAATAATCTGCTTGTAAAGACTGAATAACGAAATTCAATTAATTAGATATAATTTTCGCTCCCTCCAAGATTCAAACCCAGGTAAAAATGTTATTCAGTCATTACAAGCAGGTTATGCAACACTATATACTGACTTATTCAATCATTCTCATTTCTCACGAAAGATATATAGCATTCTTAGTATAACTCATCCCTATATATATATATATATATATATAGGGAAGTTTCCAAGTTTCCATGGAAAATGATATATAAGTAGAGAATGGAGAAATATTGAACATGACAATATATGCGGTTGAACATACCAATAATTTTGTTGAACGTTTGTGGGTTTGGGGGTTCGAACCCTGTATAAGTTCAACACAATTTCTAACGAATGAACGCTGACCGTTAGATTAGTTAAGATCAACAGTTGAGATTGCTTCTCCTTTCTTTGCAAACATTTACTTCTCCATAGAACTTTCTCATATATATATATATATATATAGAGACAGAGAGAGAGAGAGAAAAAAATGTTATGCTACATGCCTTATATGAGCACCACTTACGTTTAACCCTCATTAGCATTGTCTTTTTTTATTATTATTATTTTAGGCATTTATTTTTATTCTAATACATCATATATTATTATTGAGATCATTTATAATTTTATAAATCGCAAAAAAATCAAGTCCGATTTGTTTTTTATTAATAGTTTAAAGTTAAAGGGAATATGAACAAATCAAACCTTGATTTGTATGCGATTTATAAAATTAATTATCACACACACACA
Organism: Salvia miltiorrhiza; assembly: GCF_028751815.1. Lineage (NCBI taxonomy): Eukaryota > Viridiplantae > Streptophyta > Magnoliopsida > Lamiales > Lamiaceae > Salvia > Salvia miltiorrhiza. The sequence goes on along the minus strand of NC_080393.1, from coordinate 24,183,892 downwards.
CACACATATATATATATATATATATATATAGGGAGAGGTTCAAGAAAGAACCATAAATAAAAAAAGAACGAAAAATCATTTTTAGTCATTCGATCATCAAGATCTACGGTGGATGCATCATCTTGTTGGCTGAATATAGAACCTGGGTTCGAATCCTAAAGGGAGCATTTTTTTTTATTTTTTTTTAGTGCATTAAATTTAACAGCGAATGCATTAATTTTTACAGTGAATGCATTAGATTTGATGGTTCTCCCGTTCTCACAAATAATGTAGTTCTCTCTAGAACCACACCATATAAATATATATATATATATATATATATATATACATATATGACCATTCTCATTGGAACCATTCACAAATACACACACACTGACACACGTATATAGGGAGTCATTTAAGTAAAAATCACTAAATAAAATAAGAACGAATAACTATTTTTAGCCCTTCAATCACCGATATCAACAATGGATGCATCATTTTGATGGATAAATGCATCACATGAATTGGTTCTAGTGAGAACTACAATTTTCGTAATAATGTGAGCCATTAAAATTACTGCATTTGCTGTAAAAATTAATGCATCAGCAGCTAAATTTACTACACTCGAAAATTAAAATCTTTGTTCCATTCTGGATTCGAACTTAGGTAATGTATTCATCCATCAAAATGATACATCCACCGTAAATCTTGATAGAAGAGTTGAAAATAGTTCTCCGTCTTTATTTTTACCAGTATTTTACCCCGTGCGTATGCACGGGTACGAAATTCACAAATACATGAAATATAATTATAAATATAAGAAGAAATATAATATCAAATGAAACAAAATATATATAACAAACAACAAATATCTTATACAAATCAATTCCATAGAGTTTCATATAAACAATTTTATCGAGAATAAAAAAATTTCAAGTTTCAAATATCAATAATTTGTAACCATCGATATATGAACATAAAATGAATCCAACCTATAGAATAACCAATAATCAGTAACCCATGGAATAAAAAGCATGTTTATTACGTAAAAAGTTAAACGTGAAAGATATCCAATTACATGATTATATTTGTGCGAAATAATCAATGAAACTTATGGTCCCTACACAACATAACATTCCACCTTAAGAGAAATCAGGTTCATTTAATTACACAAAAGTATGGAATAAATTTTTTCATAAAAGCATAACATTTGTGCAAGCTTAAAAAAAATACTCCATCCGTCCACAAAATGAGTACTCATTTGTGGACGGCACGTGTTTTAAGAAATATATTAAGTGTAGTGTGAATAGAATAAGGGCCCCGCTAATTAAAGGATTGTATAGGGTACACTTGCCAAAAAGGAAAATTGGTACTCATTTCGTGGACGGACAAAAAAAGAAATATGAGTACTCATTTTGTGGACAGAGGGAGTACGCCATTCTAAAAAAAAATCATAAGTTTATAGCTTATATATAACGATGACAACGTCAAATACACAAATTATATAAAACTAAGTCTATAATCTATGATCGTGAAATACACAAATTTAAGTGTATTATTTCAAAAGGTAGGTAAATTACAAAAATACAAAGTTTTGTAAATTAATAATTAGTATCATTAGAATAATGTTCTAAATATAACAATATACACTGATTTAACTATATAAATAAATATGCTAACAATTCAATCATATAACTAAATATGTTTACCATCTAAAATGTAAATTTTAAATATAAAATATTTTTTATTATCTCTTTTATATTTTTCATTTAGTATTTTACATAAAAAGTGAAAATATTATTTCACAATTTGATACATTAAATGATTGTGATTATTCCTCAATTTAAATAAATAAGTTATATACAAATATATATTACTTTACAATTGTCATTAACATTGACAAATATTTATTTGTAAATATTATATTTAAGTTTATATACAACAGTTTCCAAAATATTGAAAATAATTGAGGTATTAAAAATTTGATAATATAATAGTGTTTTGATTAGAAATTGATTTTCAATTTACCAAATAATATGGGATTCTGGACATCTTGTTTTGCCACCTCGCTGTAGCTCACGAAATTGTATTGCAGATTTGGAAATGTATCATCCTCTAATTCAACAATATGAGCTTGCCTGAATAAAAGCATCTTGTACTTGCAATCTGTGGTTCTAAACTTCATTGTGTTCGTAGTCACAAAATCCTTGATTGCATACACATTCCTTTCATTTAGCAATGGCTTGATAATTGTGATGGAAGATTGGTTCACAGTCGCATGAACTCTATTACCATGCGATTTAAAATCAAAAAAATATCGATGTATAAAAAGCAAACGAAAATTAATGAAAAGAAATGAAAGTAGATTTTAAAACCTCTTTATCATGGAAGACACATTCATGTGATAATGCAATTTTACTGTTGAATTTCAGAACATCATAGGAGCGAATCAGACGAAGCTCTAAGGCAATCTTACTCTTTCCTGACTGCAACTCTTTGACAACACCAAAAAGTGGAGGCATATTTGCCTGTAGAGAAGGCTGCATACGAAAGCAAATTGCGTGTAAAAAGCCTGTAGAAGAAAGAATATTGTGTGTAGTTCTGTGTGTATTTTTTTTTATGGATATGCACATATTTTTATATTGTGATATCATTCAGTTACTAATGAGTAGTTGTAATGTTAATGGATGTATGCATATCTAGTAGTGGTGTATTTTTGTTGTAACAGCCCGGCTCCAGAGTTGACGGCTGTCCCCACAGACCAACACGAGTCTTTTCTAGCGTGTTTTGTCCTCACTCGCACGCTCCCTGATAAACTTCCCAGGGGGTCACCCATCCCGGAATCGCTCCTAGCCAAGCACGCTTAACCTTGGAGTTTCTTCCACGTGGGCACTAGAAAAGAAGATGCAACTTGTTGATATGAGTAGCACCTATCAAATCATTTAAGCTTTCCTCGAATATGCAGTCCAGTACCTGCATATTTTCGGAATCCCTCTCGTTCGGGTGTGTTCCGGTTCATCCCTGCGCCACTCCGCTTGGAAGTCTTAATCGGAGCCGCTCATTGTCCGTGCCTCTTTGCACCGGCGATCACTCCGTACTTCGTCCCCGGGCGTCACAGGCCCACCAGCTTCCGCTTGGTTCGTCCCCAAACCACACCGTACTGGAAGAGGTTCAGCTCTGATACCACCTGTAACAGCCCGGCTCCAGAGTTGACGGTTGTCCCCACAGACCAACACGAGTCTTTTCTAGTGTGTTTTGTCCACACTCGCACGCTCCCTGATAAACTTCCCAGGGGGTCACCCATCCCGAAATTGCTCCAAGCCAAGCATGCTTAACCTTGGAGTTTCTTCCACGTGGGCACCAGAAAAGAAGATGCATCTTGTTGATATGAGTAGCACTTATCAAATCATTTAAGCTCTCCTCGAATATGCAGTCCCATACTTGCATATTTTCGGAATCCCTCTCGTTCAGGTGTGTTCCGGTTCATCCCTGCGCCCCTCCGCTTGGAAGTCTTAATCGGAGCCGCTCCTTGTCCGTGCCTCTTTGCACCGGCGATTACTTCGTGCTTCGTCTCCGGGCGTCACATTTGTAATATATTTTATCAATTTTATTAGATTTGTTAAATTAATTGGAAATATTTTCGTACGTAGTGGGGATTGTATTGCCTCTGATGTCTGTTCTATTTTTGTGGGTGTATTATTGTTTTTTAATATTTTATCAATTTTATTGTATTTGTTAAATTATTTTGAAATTGTATTTGACTCTTAGTGGGGTTATATAGCTAGACTCATCCGTTTTAAATTGTTGGTTTGTTGGGTTGTGCAGCTTTAGTTGATGTACCCTTGATATGATGTTTTATTTACTAAAATACCACAAACTGTGTTTTCATATAATATATAGATTTGTTCCACACCCTATATATATATATATATATATATATAGAGAGAGAGAGAGAGAGAAGGGTTCAACAGAGAAGCTAAATATTGTGGAGAATAGAGCATTCGTAAAATAAAAACGAACATATCTATAATTTTAATGAACAGATCAATGTACCACATGAACAACAATTTGCCAAGGGTTCGAATCCTGCTGGTGGCGAGTTTTTCTTTATTTTTACTAAATACGACTGTTCATTACTTATGTTGATCTGTTCGTAAAATGAATAGATTTGTTCATAATGAATAAAAAGATAATTCTCTATTGAACTCAACCCTATATATATATTATCAATTAATTGAATACCGTTATTAAGTTACTACAAACAATTTATACAACACTATATATATTTCTCATGGAATTTAAATAAATTGTTCGCTATTATTTTCACCACGCCGCAAGTATACGGTGTAGTTGCAACATAGGGAAGCAAGGTCGTATTCCACAAGGATTGGTGAATTTAAACTTCTTTACACTATTAATAAGTTGTTTTTAATCTATTTAGACAACCAAAGTTCAAGAGGTGTTGATAACTAAAACAAAACTAAATAAAGCAAGAAAAGTAAATAACAATAACATAAACTTAGTGAATAAATTGGGGAATGACTTGAATGAAAGTTATCCTAGGGACTAGATTTCGATAGATCGTAATGAACTTCAATCTAAATCAATTTAAATCTTGATATGACCTACTTATCTAGGGCGATCTCCCCACTAGTTTTAGCCCCCTCCCGGACGACTAAAACAGTAGATTACGGGTCATAATTGCCGTCCCCGGTCAATTTCTAACCTATAACTCCCAAGAGCACAAAGGATCAACAAGCCCTCACCCAACTCTCAACCTCCCGGTTTATTGAGATGATATGTATCAAACTCCTAATCTATTGTAATTATCCTCTCCCGATTCAAATCACAAATTAGAAATGCACAAAAGGTGGCCAACCAATCATACAAGAGATAAATCTAGGACTTGAAAAGATAACAATAAGCACAATCAAGATATATATTGAACAAAGAAATCAATCCATTACAAATCCATCTAATCTAATCCCTAAGATAAGAGATTTTAGCCAAGCATATTCATAATAAAAGCAAATCTCAAGTCATAAGAAAACATAAATAAAGATATAGAGAGATAGAGATTCATAGACAAATCCTATAATCTTGATCTTCAATCATGTAGTCTTGATGAGCTCCTTTCCAAGTCTTCCCCTTCTTTATTTGATTTTGGTGTTGTTTTTGTGTGTGAAAGAGAGAAAAATGGTAGAGATGAAGGCTAGGGTTTGGAATTGGAGTGTTGGGGAAGATGAAGTGGGTGTGTGTGTTGTTAGATATGAGAAAAGAGGGAAAAATGGAGTTTTTGGGCTAAAAATCACGTCTGAGCCCACCAAAAGGCGGATCCCCGCCTCTTCCCCGCGGTCACGGCATGAACCGCGGTTGAAAACGCGGCTGGAAGCAGGGGAGGCCGCGGTCATGGGCCGCGGCCGCGGCTCGGACCGCGGGTGACTGTCAAAAACGTTCTGGACTGCTCTGGAGCAGAGGCCCGCGGTCGGGCCCGTGGCCGCGGCCCGGACCGCGGGTTACTGGGCAATTTTGGAGCAGAGGCCCGCGGTTGGGCCCGTGGCCGCGGCCCGGACCGCGGGTGCCTGGGCTTTATGCGCAGTCAGCTTGTTCGGCTCCGTTCTCCCTCGTCCGGACTCGGATTTGGTCACCGTTTGCGCTCACGAATTCCTATCGAGACGTACTTCGATCTCATATCTTCAAAATCCTCCAATTAATCCTTGATTTTCCCTGAAATCACTCCAAAACTACACCAAGGAATCAAAACTCAACAAAACTCAAAATTGGGATACAAGCACATATTAGCAATCAATTCATGGGGGAAAATGACAACAATTCATGCGATATTGAGGTACGAAAATCATGTTTGTCAACCCCCCAAACTTAAAGCGTTGTTTGTCCCCAAACAACAAAGAGAAGAGAAATAAAAGATAACAAACATGTGAGAATGAATTGGTGTCATTTCAAGGGCTTCAATTTTTTCAAAATATTTCACTAGTGTATCACAAGTAGATATGCATTTCAAGAAGTCACAAGTGATAGTAAGTTCAACATTATAGCCTCCAAGCTTGAATCCTCACAAGGTGAATGTTTCAATGATGCACTCGACTCTCAAATGTTTAGAATGGACGTGTTTACACTCAATTCGAAACAGTGCATGCAATCTACCATAGGCTTGCCATTTGTCCTAACTCTCTATGCTTCAATGTGTTATAAATAGAGATCAAAAAGGGCTTTCATTGGGTTGTAATGAGGGCTCTTTGGTAAGGTGAGTAGTTTTTTTAGGCAAAGTGACTCATCCCACAATCTAACAATGAACAAATCAACTTCACCATTTCTCTTATCAATCAAAAACCAAAATCCCTACATTTCATCTTTTCATCCTTAGTGATATCTATCATGGCTATGATTCAAAAGGCAAATCACTCCCCTTTATGCTCTTTTATTCACATTCATTTTCATTTCTTTTTCTTTTTGAGCTCATAGGGGATTAGTGATTTTCACACAATCAAAGCTTGATAAGCAATTGCAATCATTTCCCAAACTTTTTTCTTCATCAAAGCAACCACTAACACTCTAAGTTCTACCCCTTTATCATTGGTTCATTCAAAGAAAGGCTACAAGGCACAAAAGGGGTAAACTAGGATCATATGAGAATTTGGCACAATTGGGGTCAAGTGGCTAACAAAGATGGCCTTAAATCACTTCAATATTAACAACACATCTACTTTTATTTTCAAGAGAGGACTCATGGCAAGTTCTAGAGACCAACATACATGCTCAATCGATTTACACTCAAGAACAAAATGAGATTGTAATTGGATGACAATCAAGGGCTCAATTCTCACAAGCTCATTTTATTTGCAAGTTCTTGGAGGTAAAATATTTAGCTCATTTGTCACAAGTTCAAACTCTACATGCAAAATCAACAAGTGAAACACAACAATTTCTTTTCAAAAGCAACATTCATATCATAAGCCCAACACACATTTCATCCAACTCATGTGTTTCAACAATCAAGCTCAAAAATAAAAGACAAGGAAAAGCTAAAAAAACATAGACAAAACTAATTATTGTAACATAACTAAACTAACTAAATAAATAAACAACGGATAAATGAGATAAGTAACCCATCTTCACCCTCCCCCCAAACTTATTTCACACAAAGGAGAAATAAGTTTGGATGAAGGAGAAAATGGTTACTTGTCTCGTACTCACAAACGAGGTGGAGGCTTAGGCGGTGGCCATTTCTCATCAAATTTGCATGCTCCATCCACCGCGACCCAAAAATATGGTGGCTTTGCAATTCTTGAGACATCCCGGGCGTCATGATAATCTCGTTCACCATCTAGAGTACCACCACACTCAAACAATTCCTTATTAGACAAATCAAAGTGAAAATCAAAAGATAAAGATAAATAAAAGTGAAAGAAGCAAGCCTTCATAGAATCGCCCATGTCGAGGTAAGGATCGACAAAATTTTTGACTTTGCATTCTTTAAAGCTTGTGACATCTTCATCTTTTTGGAATTGTAGAGGTTGCGTTGGAAAAGTTGGGCTCTCGACTTCAAGGGGTTTGGAGAATTGATCCTCATCTTCTTCATACTCTTCTTGAGGCTCTTCACTTAGCATCGGCATTGGTTCCTCATACAAGGTTCCATTTTGTAGGCTAATGGCTATGCACAAATCATCAATTCGCTTTTGATTTTCCATAGTGGTAGCCAAAGACCTCCTTTGCTCATCTAGCATAACCTCCGATTTTGCTAGACTTTTTTCTATCCAAGCTTGTGTAGTTATGAAGCATTGTAGGAGATCGTCTTTCGAATTCGATTTCTCCTCTTGATAGTATCGATTTCCCCCTTGGAAGCCTTCTTGAGTGGAATAAGAATTTTCATAATTCCAACTATTAAAATGGTCCTCATACTCCAATGGTGATTGCCACTCCATGGCATTGCACCCCATGTTATAAAAGTCACCATATGAAGGTGTTGGTTGGAACACTCCTTGGAGAGATGGTTGCCTATAATTTCTTTTGGCTTCTAAAACACGCAACTTAAGTTGCATCATCGCCAATTGTAGTTGGAGTTCCTCAACCAACTCATTCCTTTCATCATCCATTTAATTTTTTTTTGGTGCCGCTTCTTCGGTTGTGCGACAATTTTTTCTAACAAAAGTAAATAAATATATAAATAAATTAATATATAAAAAAATCTAAATTAGACAAAAGCAACTTTTCATAATATCAAAAGTAAAAACTCAACCAATCCCCGGCAACGGCGCCAAAAACTTGTTCGCTATTATTTTCACCACGCCGCAAGTATACGGTGTAGTTGCAACATAGGGAAGCAAGGTCGTATTCCACAAGGATTGGTGAATTTAAACTTCTTTACACTATTAATAAGTTGTTTTTAATCTATTTAGACAACCAAAGTTCAAGAGGTGTTGATAACTAAAACAAAACTAAATAAAGCAAGAAAAGTAAATAACAATAACATAAACTTAGTGAATAAATTGGGGAATGACTTGAATGAAAGTTATCCTAGGGACTAGATTTCGATAGATCGTAATGAACTTCAATCTAAATCAATTTAAATCTTGATATGGCCTACTTATCTAGGGCGATCTCCCCACTAGTTTTAGCCCCCTCCCGGACGACTAAAACAGTAGATTACGGGTCATAATTGCCGTCCCCGGTCAATTTCTAACCTATAACTCCCAAGAGCACAAAGGATCAACAAGCCCTCACCCAACTCTCAACCTCCCGGTTTATTGAGATGATATGTATCAAACTCCTAATCTATTGTAATTATCCTCTCCCGATTCAAATCACAAATTAGAAATGCACAAAAGGTGGCCAACCAATCATACAAGAGATAAATCTAGGACTTGAAAAGATAACAATAAGCACAATCAAGATATATATTGAACAAAGAAATCAATCCATTACAAATCCATCTAATCTAATCCCTAAGATAAGAGATTTTAGCCAAGCATATTCATAATAAAAGCAAATCTCAAGTCATAAGAAAACATAAATAAAGATATAGAGAGATAGAGATTCATAGACAAATCCTATAATCTTGATCTTCAATCATGTAGTCTTGATGAGCTCCTTTCCAAGTCTTCCCCTTCTTTATTTGATTTTGGTGTTGTTTTTGTGTGTGAAAGAGAGAAAAATGGTAGAGATGAAGGCTAGGGTTTGGAATTGGAGTGTTGGGGAAGATGAAGTGGGTGTGTGTGTTGTTAGATATGAGAAAAGAGGGAAAATGGAGTTTTTGGGCTAAAAATCACGTCTGGGCCCACCAAAAGGCGGATCCCCGCCTCTTCCCCGCGGTCACGGCATGAACCGCGGTTGAAAACGCGGCTGGAAGCAGGGGAGGCCGCGGTCATGGGCCGCGGCCGCGGCTCGGACCGCGGGTGACTGTCAAAAACGTTCTGGACTGCTCTGGAGCAGAGGCCCGCGGTCGGGCCCGTGGCCGCGGCCCGGACCGCGGGTTACTGGGCAATTTTGGAGCAGAGGCCCGCGGTTGGGCCCGTGGCCGCGGCCCGGACCGCGGGTGCCTGGGCTTTATGCGCAGTCAGCTTGTTCGGCTCCGTTCTCCCTCGTCCGGACTCGGATTTGGTCACCGTTTGCGCTCACGAATTCCTATCGAGACGTACTTCGATCTCATATCTTCAAAATCCTCCAATTAATCCTTGATTTTCCCTGAAATCACTCCAAAACTACACCAAGGAATCAAAACTCAACAAAACTCAAAATTGGGATACAAGCACATATTAGCAATCAATTCATGGGGGAAAATGACAACAATTCATGCGATATTGAGGTACGAAAATCATGTTTGTCAATGAGTTTATTATACAACGGGGGAATTTTAAGTTTAATTTCGTAGGATTACGACTATCCCCTCCTATGTGAGAAAGGAAAAAGACAACTGTAACACCCCGCCTATTTATATTAAGTTTAGAATTTATTTTAAACTTAGATTAGGATGATTTACGCCGGAAAAATGAAAAATGATTTATATTTTAAATTCCAACAAAATTTATTTTCAGAAGCCTTTATAAAAATTTAGTCTTTTGAAATTTTGTGCATTTCATAAATCGAATTATATGAATATGTGATTATTCTATATGATTAGTATTTATTTGTGCATGATTTAATTTAAGTCTATGTTAGGCTTTAATTATTTAAATGTGTTGGGCTTTGACAAATATTTATTTGGGCCTTAGTTTTTATTGAAATGATATTCTATAAATACCAAAGCCCAAACCAACCTCCTCCTTTGCACCACAGCCAAGTACAGCACGCATGCTGCTGCTTGTATTTCACCATGCCTCTACAATTGCTACACTATTCACCCCCATGCGTCCACTCCTGCAAGTCATCCAAAATCCCTATGATTAAGGGATTTTGGTTATTTTTTTTTCAATTTTCACGTCTCACACTCACCATGCGCGCCCACTCTTTTGACTCACAGTTATCAGCGCATCTCACCACCATGCGCGCCCACTCTTTTGACTCCTTCACCCACGCTTCCTACCATGCAGTATCTTTTGACTCCTTCACCCACGCTTCCTACCATGCCTTCTACTGCAGCAAGTACCTTACTCCCTTAAATATCTCCCTTATTTATCTAATTCCTCACCCCAGCAACGAAATTCCAACAGAAACAAGATCACCATACATAGCATATCAGTTAACACACAGCTCACTCCACTCTAGCAAGAACCACACCCGTGCAGAGAAAGTGAAGCCAACAAGCTTTAAATCACAACTTTGCATACTTTTAAGCTCAAGTGAGCTCCCTTCGCCGGGCCGTTTATTCGCCGACCGGCCACTAGGCTCTGAACCGAGAACGTGTACTCGTTCCTCCATCTTCAGGCTACCAAACCCAACAATCGAAAGGTCGAAGCCTTCTCTGTATTTTCCTGACCAAAGGCCGCAATATCCTTCGGCGGCCAACGTCGAATTCCCGACTTAGCAACCGGCCAACTTACGGCCTTCGTTTCTCACTATCCTTACGACGAAAAAGGATCGAGAAACCACCGTTGTGTAGCCTGATTTACCTCGTACGAGGAAAACTAAGTCGTAGACCTTCGCGGCTAAACACCATCGCGGAACGACGACCAGAAAAACCCCCGGCGAACAACTTCCATTAGTGCTCACTTGGACAGGGGTAAGTTAACGCCCTTGTTTCAGTGCATTCCCGTTTCTATTATATTATGGGAAATTTCTATAGTATAGATGGGAGTGTGGTGAATATTCGTACAAAGTTTCATGTCATTTGAACTTCGTTTACTACCCTTTTAAAATTCGAGAAGTCTACTGCCCGTATCTGCTGAAACTGTCGTGAGACAGATGATTAGGTTAATTATTTCAATAACCATATGATGATATTTAACTCTCAAATTTTTATTGTATAAAGATATATGTGTTAGATATCTGCATATAAAATTTGAGGTCATTCCGATAACGTTTGCTATTTTTCAAAAATCTGGACTTTCAGTTGGCAGAAACTGCCGAATCTGGTAGGCGATGGGAAAATCGCTATATCTCTTAAACTACTTGGAGTTTTTCAACATATTTTTTTTTCAATTAAACTAGACTCAAAGAGGTTTCTATTGATATAAAATTCGACTCCATACGAGTTCGGAGTAAAAGCAGTTTATTGGTTGAAGTTGAATCTATACAGTTTTGTTAAAATGGGCTGCCTTCTTATATTAATTAGACTTTATAATTAGTTTAATTAATTTATTTAAAGAATGATTTGCATAATAATATTAAATTATTATTATGTGCATATTTTAAGTAAATTACTTATTATATGCTAAGCATGACATGATATTGCATTATATTTTGCAATAAAAGTATTTATGATTTAATTGGTTTTATTTATAATTCCAATTATTTAAGAAAATCGAGTAAGGATATTGTTGGTGTCCTTAACTCAAGAATTTTAATTTTCAATTATTATTCATTAAATTTTTGAAAACCCGGCGTGATAAATCATAGTAGTTAAGTGCACCCACTAAGACTTTAAGTTAGCTTCACGAGACCTATTAAGAATAGAATTTCTTGTAGGCTTTGTGACCAGGGGGATTAGCGCTGCTTTCCCAAGACAGGTTTATATGTGATTATGATCTTCAGGCTTTGCCTAACCAGGTGGGCTTACTTTCCAAACGTATAAAGTATGGTTGAGTTATTAAGCTCTAAATGTTTCAATTAAATGCAAATTATTTATTCAATGAAATGCAAACTGTTTATCCAATAAAATATTTTGTGCACTCTGCTCCGTTTAAGGCTCGCAATTCATGAATCGATCGAGGTTCTCTCTTGACCTAACACGTTATTTGAGAATTGTGTACACCTATTAGCTGACTTGGTGGGTTGATCTCCATTCGGGCACTAATCATGTATGTATGAGGCGTTATAAGGGTGCTCGACGGGATGTGTTCCGGAGCATTGGGTCCCAAATGGGAACTTGACTGGGTTACGCCCTCAGTTCAAGTAAGAAGGAGAAATGGATCCGTCGGTGGCTAAAAGGTCCGGGATCACAGCGAGTAACGGAAAGGGAGTGTGACATGTGCGCACAAATGAAAGAAAATATTTTAACATGCTTAGAAGTTATTTCGTTTTAAAACCTTCTAAGTTATGTAAATTATGATTGGATAAACTGTCTTTACGAAAATATGAAATGTTTATGAAAATGCATGCCCACTGAGTACATTAGTACTTAGCCCAAAAATACTTTCAAATGTTTTCAGGTTGGCTGGCCGGTGCTGACGGGACTGAGCTGAGGCTAGGGTTCAACTTCCTTTTAAGACTTCCGCTGTAGCAGTAAATAATATTTTGTCTTTTGTTTTCTCAACTTAAGACTTTCATATCAGATTTAGAATGACATCTATGATTGAGCCTAAGCACTTAACTCCTAGTTTTATGCTAATGAATATTGGTTATCAGAAGCATGAAACAAAACTTGTGATCCAAAGGGGCCTAGCCCGACTCGTTATCTTATTATTCGAGTCTTAACAAGGTTGTTCCTTGTTTATTTCTATGAATTAGTTGCACCTCGATTATATTTATTCATTCAAGAATTGGGGTGTGACAACAACATCGAGTGATGCCAAACTCTCCATATATAAATTAGTGTTAATAGGTACTCCCTCCGTCCCAGGCCAATAGGCCCAGTTCATTTGGGCACGGAGATTAAGAAACTCATTTTTTAGTAGGTAAATGGTGTGGTCCACCAATAATTAAGGTTTTAAATGTTCCCTTATTTTTCCTTAATCATATTTGCTTCAGTATCTCAATTTTCATTTAATTTAACTAAATTAAATTTGCATTGCAATTTATTGCACGAATTAATCAGGGGAAAATCTGGAAATTAATTAGAGGAATCAAACACAATGAATTCAACATAGCATCACCCAACAGAGCATATTCAATGCATCAAAAATCTCATCATCTTATCGTTTCATAATGGAAAAAATTCAGCAAATTATGAAACTCAATGCAGAAATTCAGCAACAAAAATTCAATACATAAATTACTTTGCTCATTCTTCTTCAAGCTTCAAAAATTCAGCAAATTATGAGAGAAAACTCCAAAAAAATCAAGAACGGAACTTTGAGAAAGAAAAGGGTGGAGAGGAGGCAACCTTAAATCAAGAACTTAAAAATCAAACGCTAAAAAAAAAATTCTAGATCTGCCACCCCATCAAAAAATCAGCGGTTTCAGCCACCACATCGTCTCCTTCACCAGATCTGGGGATCCCGATGTACGAGGCGGATGGCGGTGGTGGAGACCGTAGACGAGGTGGAGAAGGTGGAGGGTAGAGGCGGTGGAGGCGGTACATGCGACGGAGGACGGAGACGGAGGACGCGATGGAAGGTGGAGACGGTAGCACGCGGTGGAGACGGCGACAAAAGTTTCAGACAGATCAGTGAAAGGAACCCTAGCGCCCTTTCGAACCACCTTCCTTCGAGCCTCTCCAACCGCCTTCCTTCGACTCTCCCGAGGTAGACATGGAACGTAGTCACTGAGATCTAGAGTAGAGCAAGCCCCATCGGAAAATTGGGATTCGGTCGGACTCCATGAGAATTGGCGTGGGTTTATGAGTATTCATCACGGCGGGGAAACACAGGTGTGGGTTGCGGTTGATCGGCGAAGGTAAGCGGCGGAGGTTGAAGAATCGGCAGGGTTGCGCCGTTAGAGAGAGAAGAGAGGAATTAGGGTTGCGCCGCTTGAGAGAGAGAAGGGAAAATTGGGAATGAAAGAGGTGATAGTCTTAGGATTAATTACGAGCCCAATTAGGAGCCCAATTTAATTAGCTCTAAATAGCTCCCTTATTATAATACTAAATGACCCCTAATTATTTCTATTTTAAGACTGAGCCTATTGGATTGGGACGTCCCGAAAAGGAAAACGAGCCTATTGGGCTGGGACGGAGGGAGTACTATTTTGGAGATCATATTAATAGAGGGAATACAAAAGGCTATCGCACATTATAATGACTTTTATTGGGTATTTATGAGCCAGTGACTAGTAAACTCTAGAAATATTATTTAGATAGTTTACATACTTTGATTTAAATACACATGCATGTAAAATCAATAATGTCTCCTGTATTATATTCCGGAAAATCAAATGTTTCTGTTTCGTTTTGTTGTTGTTGATTTGAAATGAAGAAAGAAAGAGGTTGTGTTTTAATCATTAACGAGTTGAGATAGCAAACGAGAAGAAACGGCGTTCACTTTGCGTAGTGCAGAAACAAATTAATTTAAAATACGGTTAAATGGAGATGACTCCTCGACTTTTTGTATCACCAAATTCAATTAATTAGTGTTTTCCCCATCTTCCAAACGCAGACGCGTATATAATGGTGCAGTTAATGGACAATTATCGTATGGATTAGCGATAAGCATCAATATTATAAGAAAACAGATATGAATTAATGGAAGCCACTCCTTTCAATGATTGTTACCAATTCTGATTATTTATCCCTTATTGCGGATTTTATGCTCAATTTATGATCAGTCTACTTTAGTATATATTAAAATTGTAGTTGTGGGCATTTCACCGTTCTAAATCAAAGAGAATTCTCGTAGTACCTTTGCCTCAATCTTTTTATTTCATGAAAAAGAAAACATGGCAAAGAATAAAATTGAAATTTGAGATGGAAGGGTTAAGGAATGCCATCTTTAAATTTCTTTAACATAATTCAATTAATTTATAGGGTTAATTGCTTATAAATTACTGAATTTTCAATAATTTTTTATTTTACACACGAATTTTAAAATGTTTATTAAAATTATTTAATCATTAATTTTTTCTCTTTTTGCATACTCCCCCATTTTTCATCTGGTGACTGGCTTATACTCGCTTTATATAAATATATTTGCATGACATAAAATATGATCGTGTAAAAAAATAAAATCGATGTCACTCAATCGTAGTTTCAGGTCTAAAGTTTGGTGAAAAATTGACAAGTACGCAAAATAAGAAAAAATTAATAATTGAATAATTTTAATAAATATTTTAAAGTTCATCAAAATAAAAATTTATTGAAAATTTGAAAATTTATATGCAATTAATCCTTTCTATATGACTTTTGGCTTTTGGCTCAAATAGAATATTTTTAATAAAAAACTAAACAAAACAAAAAAAGAGAAGAAGAAGAAGAGTTGAGACCTTGAGTTTATTGGGATAACACAATTTATGTTGCCCCAATCAAATTGACAATGATTTCGATTGGGTGAGTACTTTCTTTACAATAATACAAATTAAATCAGACTTTAATATCTAAATAAAAAACCATTCCAATATTTTACATGCATTTGTACGCCAAATTCGCCTCAGTTTGTAGATCGAACATATATAACATTCTAAATTTTGCCTTAACAATTTTGTTGAAGACAAATTTACAACTATCATTGTTGTCGATTGGGCATAGTTCATAAGGTAAAAACAAAAGAATAATATCTAAGATTAAATTCTGGGTTGTATTTAAAAAAGGAGTAAGAATAATAATGCAAACATTAAAGAAGATTAACTACGCATTTCGATTGTGGCTATTTTATTGAGTATGATAAATAAATATTTATTAAAATTGTACGAATTTAGAAAATATAATTAAGAATCTCACCCCAAAAGAGAAATCTGTCAGTATCAGAATGACTGGTCAATACTTATTACACAACTCTTTACGCACCAAAATTTACGGGTCCAACAAAAAGTGGGTGCGGGTCGGGCCATAGCGTAGGGCCCACATACTGCCCAACGCCCCAACCCAACACACCATCGCCATTTATTTATTTATTTTATTTTTTTGAGGCAAAACACACCATCACCACCATTACCAAGTGCTCAGAACTTCTCTGACCAAATTGCCCAACCTGTATTCTTCACTCTTTCACAATATTACGGTTATTACCTATTTATCAAAAGAGGAAAACTAAAATAATTTAATCCGTACGTAACGATAATTTGGCAATGTTTTACATTTGGTAGCCTTGTAAATTTAAATAGTTAAATAATTTAAGATTATTTATACATTTGGTAATCAAAATTACTTCTGGATAAAATCAACATATTTTCTTACTTTATTATTCAGTTTTGAAAAACAACATCACTTTACCTCTGAAACAAATTAATCTTAATGATACAATAATTGTTTGCTCTTCCTCTTTATATTACTTATCTTAGTTTTATTAATCAATAATCAGTCCATTTTCAAACATAAATATCAAACAAGTGCTAAAAATAAAGAGGCACTCTCCTGTGCAATCGGTTGCACCGTGCAACTGATTTCTGAATGACACTACTTCAACATATAAATGACAATTGAAGATCTTCAAGTGTCATTTGTATGTTGAAGTGGTGTCATTCGAAAATGTTCAATTGTCATTTCTCAAATAAAGTAGTGTTATTCTGGCAACCAGTTACACGATGCAACCGGTTGCACAGAATAACAAAGTAGTGTCATTTGTATGTTGAAGTGGTGTCATTCGAAAATGTTCAATTGTCATTGCTCAAATAAAGTAGTGTTATTCTGGCAACCAGTTGCACGATGCAACCGGTTGCACATGAGTATTTGTGAAAAATAAATATGTATTATTTGCAAGATATGGTCTTCTTTCTATCTCATTCACTATTCATCTGTGCAGTTCTTTACTCAACAGAAAAAAAAAAAAAAAGTCGAAATCTATAAGAATGTCAATATTTCATTTATTGTGGAAAATTGTTAGATATAAGGGGAAAACTACAGTATATCATACTACATTGATGGGTTTTTTAATGCAAATATCATTGGACACAGATAAGTTAGATGAAGAGATCAATAGTAGTATTTGATTTTTCGTGCATATATTTTGAATTCAAATAAAGGGAAAGCACGTGAATTGTGACAATACATCCGTCACACTCAGTGTCACAGTTCATGGAACTATGTAGATGTTTTCCCTTTCTTAAAATTAATTATCGAATTAAACACAATTGTCCACCAAATTCGTAAACCATATAAATTTTCAAATTTGCAATTACAACTAAACTTTCCAGTTTTTTTGCTTATATAACAGAACACAATTTTTCTCCTAGAGTGTCGTCAAATGTGGACGTGCTTTTTTTTTTTTTTGGTCAATAACTTTTTATTTTTAATATTAGGAATTGATTGTGTGTATTAAAATATGACAATCTTGTGTCTTTATGTCGCACACGTTGGATGACATTCGTCGGGAAAAATGGGAGCTTTATAATTGCAAAAAATTGAAGATTGTGATATAATCGCAATATTTGAAATGTCATATTGTAATTGCAAATTTAGTAAAAAATTGAGTATTAAAATCAACAATTCATCTTTTTCTTTTTCTATAATTTATTTGGCATATAGATAATTCACGACTTCAAGATTCATGTGATTTTATAATCACGCAATTGACACTCAAGTATTTCAATACCTTCTAAATCAGCTAACAATAATGCACTTTTATAGCGAATTATATACCTTTTTAACAAGCGTTTCAACTTACGCAATTGTCAATTCTAATTGTATTATGTATATCATAAATATTTAAGATCGAATGGTTGTTTTTTATTAATTCGAATCTCAAATTTGCACATAATATATAACTGAAATTGCATAAACAAGATATTTTTAACTTTCACTAGTACATATAATTGATTTACTCATAAACTCATTGTAATCATCAGTGACGCAGTTAGACATTCTCTCGGACAAAAAAAAAAGTGATGTCGTTGAGACATTTTTTCAAGGGGTCCAACTCAATATAACTCTTTTAAAGTAGAGGTGGTCTCATGTGAAGCCGATTTTTTTAAAAAAATCATCTTCACAATGACACTACTTTAACATACAAATGATACTTTATAATGATAAAATATCATTTGTATATTGAAGTAGTGTCATTATGAATGTGGTTTCTAAAAAAAAATCGATTTCACGGGAGTTTTTGTGTTTAAAGTAAGAATATTTTTAAAAACAAAATTAGAGATGAATAATAATTCTAATACAATTGACTAATATTTAAATTATACCATAAAAATATTTTTTTAAAAAAATAGAAAATAGTGCTCATAACTAAATTCTTTTTTCTAATATGCCTTAAATTTCATATTTCAAATATATAGAGGCGATATTTGTATTAGCCATACAAAATAGAGAAAATAAATAGTTGTCCTCCAAACATAGTTTCAATAAATTATAACTAAAATTAAGTATTTTAGACGGAATTACCACTACCTCTCTGTTACGTAAAAAAAACACAGCTTATCTCTCTTTTCCTCACTTTCACACTGCTTCTTTTTCTAAAACCCTAGTTCCTATGTCGCGCTTTCATGCTCTGAAGCCCTAATCATCATGCCGCGCAGCTAAAATCTTTACTATGACGCACAACCACCGATATACTAGCATATATTTCGATCGGTTTTTAAAATTTATCTCTCGTTGCTCTCTCTCTCTCTCTCTTTGAGTTTCTTTGTCGCCGCCGTCAACACCATCTCATCCAGAATCCAGTGAAATATGAGTTTCGGGTCGAGATCTACGAGAGTTATGAGAAGCAAATCCACATTTAAGAAGATCCGAAATAAAATTATACGAATTTGTACCATTCGTTCCAAGATAAATGGAAGGGGAGAACGCGGCCATTAGAATCGAGCCATTACCACCATTCGTGCCAACCGTCCCAAGATTTGTACCGTATATGCGAGGAACAAGTAGAACGACTAAATAAATTCATTCCATCTGTGCCAAGTACGCTGGATTGAGGTGAAAAGAAAACAATCCCCAGCATTCCCCAATTCTTCACCGCCGCCCTGCACGACGCCTTCCTCCAGTGCAAGAAAGTGAAGAAAATGATTAAAAAAAGATGAATTAGTTAGATTTTGTGTGAATCGTAATATTTCGTGTTGACTTGATCATATGATTTGTATTTTTATTGTTTGAAAAATGAAGAAAATACTGATTCGAAATTTGTTCATCAATTATACTTAGAATTGTTGGAACAAACTGCAAGTCTATAGTGGTTTTATTGCACCATTTTTTGTGGAAATATTGGTATGAAATGGCATATCTGTATCATTCGTCCCAAGTGCTGGCATGACAGACCTTGGCACGAATGGTGTGAAATGACATATTCATACCATTTGTCCCAATGTATGTCATGACAAGTGTTTGGCACGAATGATGTAGAATGATATATTCATATCATTTGTGCCAAGTGCTAGTTTTATTGAGACAAATTGTGCCACTTTTATGAGACGATCGGAGCCTATAAGCCATTTCGCTCCAAGTACTAGTATGACAAATATTGGAAAATGTTTTCACACATATTAAGAAAATACCATTAATATTTTTTTGAAAAATATAAATTATATGCAATTAGAAAAAAAAAATACAATTTAAATTTAGAAAGTCAACTATATCTTGAAACATCCCAAAAAAAAATAGGGAACTATCAAAGTAGGATGAAGAAAGTACCTAAAGTTTAATAGGAGTACTATATAATACCTTCTATAATACTACTATCTAAAGTTTAATACTACTCATTTCGTCTCAGTAGAATAATCCTGTTTTTTTTCGGCATTGAAATTAAGAAGTTTGCTTTTTGAGTGTAAAAGTGTGTAAATGTGTGTATGGTGCTACATTGTTTGTAGTGTAAAATCATGACCAAAAATAAAAATAAGACTATTCTAGTGGGACGTCTCAAAAAGGAAAACAAGACTATTATAGTGGAATGAAGGGGGCATATGATACCTTCTCTAGTTTATAATTTATGAATACTATTGTTAAATAACGAATCAAATCAAAATAATAAAAACAGACTTAGTCAATGACTCGAACCTCATAAAATGTGCAAATTTTGTGGTTAGATTTGTTGATAGCCAAGAACCAAAAAAAAAGGAAGAAAGAAATAAAACAAAATAAAGATGTACATCAAGGGCATAAAAGTCAAATCATACCCCAACAAATAAAAATTGAAAGTGAAGTTATAGGTGGGAAAACAACAAGAAATATAGCTGGAGAAAAACAAAAAAAAGAAGAAAGAAAAGTTGGATGGGCGAGAGAATCATGAACTTCAAATGAATGAGTATTGAATATTGAACAGAGGAGCGTGTTTCCAGAAACCTGCCTTCTCTCTCTCTCTCTCTCTTCTCTCTCTTTAGAGTAGTGTTTATATCATGTGGGCCTCACTCAATTCGCTCTCGCGAACGTTTTCTTCTTCATCTGCTGATTCCTTTTTGCTCTGTTCTGCGCGCTTTTAATTTGTTGTAACAAACGCCCCCATCATCCACCTTCCCAACCAAACCCTGACTATTATTATTGCTCTGACCGATCCAGTTGATCTGCATCACCATTTCCAAATATATTTCTCAAACCAGTTTTTGCTTATATATGGCGAAGACTGCATTCCTCCCCTCTATTTACACTACCTGATGCTCTGATCAAATTTTCTTCATGACCAGTTTAAGGTAAGATTGTTTTTCAGCTGAGAGCTTTCATTTATGTCTTTTCGCGGATTTAAACGCTTGACTGATTAGATGTGGATTGTTCACAGCAGGATAAGGAGGGGCTTAATCTTCTGGTTTTGAGGTATGTCTGTTTCCGTTTCTGTTTGAATGCATTTTCTCTGTCATTTTGATCTGAGTTCAAAGTTTGGATCATTATTCACGATGTTCTGTTTTGATTGAAAGCATTAATCAGAGAGTTGATGAATTAGTGAATGATGAAGATCTGCATTTGCATCTGATATACTGCATATTTTGATGATCAATCTTCATTGATTGCTCTGGTTTTGTTTTTTTTCTCTCTGCATGCTTTATTTGCCTCTGGAATATCTTGCTGGTTTTTCTTATGCTTTTCACTGGAATTTTTTTAATGACTATGGACGATGGAAAATGTGTTGCTGCTTGTAATTGTTACCAGTGTGAATTAATTGGGATTGGCATATTCAGTTTGTTTGTTTATTTAACAATGGCGATCTGAAGTAATTATCACTTTCTCCTCTAGATCATTTTCTTGTTTAAGGACATAATTTTTTATGATGATTTGTCTTCATTAAAGTGTTGAAAATTACTTTTAAGCTCCTAGCGGTAATGTGCTTTATGCATGGAATAAGAATTCAGGTGGGAGGAAGCTTGAATATATCTGGTAAGAAATGACACTTTGTGGCTGAAGGATTTAGAACCAAACCGAGTTCTTACTATTATATTCAAAAGGACTAGTATAATGTTGTGAAAGGAGTAGTTACAAGATATTTAAGATGATGACACTCTATTCTGATAAGTCATTTGGAGGTCTCCCATTTTCCATGTTGTATGAAGGAAATAATTTTTCTTGATGCTGTCCCACGTTCCTTAAATAAAGGCATGCTGCACCACCAGTTTTTCATCAATGCCAAATATGACGTGCTCAACTACTAAAAATAGTAATATAGAAGCCATATGCTGCCAAAGAAGTTAATGAGTTTTGTTATTATATCGTTTGTTTGAGTTAGATTTTGTTTCACCATAGGAGCTAAAAATGTGTGAAAAATATCATGTCTAGTGTCTAGTGCGGACTTGTTAAGTACTTAATACTTAGCTAACTCCTTCATCCTACAAGTGCACCATATGAACAACTTCACATATATATATATATATATGTTGAGTACCTACTCCTGATGGTCGCAACCACTCAAATCTTGGGTTCGCAATTGTTTCTAGTCAGTATGTGTAATTATGTTCTAGCATTTCCTACTCAATTGTTTAAAGCATTTACAGAAAGAGGCTGGTGACAACAACAATAGCATTAGAATGACAAAAAATTATTTCTGTAAATGGAATTATGTAGAAGAATGTGTAAATCAATAAAGTATTAGAGAAGAAATAAAGAAATACTTATGAAAAATAAACAGAAATAGAAGTAATTGACCAAAACATGAGGTGTATGCTACTATTCCAACTTGTCTCTTTTGAGCTAAGAGATGGGAAAAGATAAACAAGATACTGCTGTCTCTATGTATTTTAGTTTCAACCTGGCATCTGACTTTGCAAATGAGCTGGGGATTGTGAAGTATAATGTGTTTTTCTTGATTCATCTTAAAAGGCCTGATCTATGAGCTTTTGTCCAACTCGTGCAATCAATAGGTTTCTAATACTTTGAGAATCAAACTATAGTTGGCTGAAGGCAATCAATAGTTTGATCCTGTATTCTAGTTTATAACTGTGTTTTGTCCTGCAGAAGTAAATCAACTATATCAGTTTCTCAAATGTTCAGAGGTAACAACGGCAATACTGCTGCACCGTCTTTTCTTGAAAATCATCTTCAATATCCGGAAGATGTCTCAAATCAGCTGCAGTTTTGTGGAAATTGTGAGTTCTATTAATACTCTGTCTTATATGATATATCGGCTTTACCACCCATAATTGTGTTCTGTTATTTTTCTTTGAAACATGTCTTTAACTGCTTACTTGTCGCTACCATCATGTTTTCTCCAATCATGCCTAAATATTTCCCTCGCATGAAATAATCATACAGTGATTGAAAGGCATCTGCAGTAGCATTTATTTATTAGGTTGGGACTAGTGGTGGGGGTCGGGTGCATTGAATTGCCTGTGCTAGCATTTCTGCATGTGCTGCAATTGTTATACCATCTGAGGCAGTAATGGCTGTTATTGTGAACTGTCATGAGCAAACATAAAATACTGTGTTCTGTCTATTGTTATCTGACCGTGGATCATGACTTGTGCATCTATTCGTTTTTTTATTGGACTCAATTGTTCATGGAATCCCATTCACTTAGACGTGCCTAAATTTGTCTATTTCATGATTATGGGTACCATATGAAGAAGAAAGGTGTCACAAGCAATGGTGATCCATTTCCCCATAAATGTTTTTCTCGGATTAAAACTTAAGATGGGTTGAATCTCAGAATTTAATTTTAGTGATCCATCCATTGCTTATTTAATATGTACTATATGATTGATGCCACTGTATTGCTTATTTAATATGTACTATATGATTGGTCCATCCATTTCTTCTCTCTTGAAGTTGTTGATGCCACTGTATTGTAATAACAGTGTAACTTGATTCTCTTAGATGCTCTGTGCTTGATTAATTATCAAACGACTAACATTTTCTATCTTGGCCTTTCTAATATAATGCTAATGCATGTCTTTTAATATATCTTGTTCTGTGTTGCAGTACCTGTAGAATTTCATGCTGATCCTGTAAATTATCTTGGAAGTAACAATGGCCCTCCATACCTCCTGCCAAATAAATGTGGCAGGGATGCTGAAGCCATTCCCAGGCAGCAGAAACTTCTGTTTTCCTTAAACAATAATACTTCAAATGATGAATCTGAGAGAAAAGCCAGCACGTTGAACCTAAATCCTGTGTCTACTGGTTTAAGGCTCTCTTATGATGACGAGGAGCGAAACTCCTCTATCACTTCTGCAAGTGGAAGCCTGACAGCAGCATCGTCAGTTTTTCCTTATCTGAGCAACGACATCAAAAGAGAGCTTGATCAGCAAAAGGAAGAACTCAATCACTTTATCAGAACTCAGGTACTCTTTCTATTGGTCATGTGGGAAACTCGAGAAAATGTGAATAGTTTGTTTAGGTGGTAAAATGCTGCTTGAGGCTGCAGTTATTCAATGCATCGAGCTAACAGATATATTTGTGAATGCGGACAGGAAGCTAATATGGTGAAAGGGGTTAGAGACATGAGGCACAGACACATGGCTTCTTTTGTTACTGCCATAGAGAAAGGTGTAAGCAGAAAGCTGCGCGAGAAAGATGCAGAACTGGAGACCATAACCCGCAGAAACAAAGAACTGGTCGAGAGCATGAAACAAGTAACGAGTGAAGCCCAGAACTGGTGCTATATGGCCAAGTACAACGAGTCAATCGTGAACGTTCTGAAAACAAATCTCGAGCAAGCAATGCAAGGGTCAAATGCAGGAAAAGAAGGGTGTGGAGAGAGCGATGTGGATGATGCTGCGTCTTGCATTGATCCGAACAACTACCTCAGCGTCTCCGCTTCTGTGAAGAAAGACATCATCTGTAAAGCCTGCAAAGCCAAGGAGGTATCCATTCTGTTAATGCCATGTAGACATTTCTGTTTGTGTAAAGAGTGTCAAGCCTTTGCCACAGTTTGTCCTGTCTGTCAGATGATAACAACCGCTAGCTTCGAGGTCTATCTATCTTGAATATCAATCAAATATTTAACTTATATAAAGAAGAATACTCAGCTCTCTATATCTAATATCCCTCTTTGGCTTTACTTCGAATATAGTAAATGCATGATTTTATCGTCTGGAAGAAATAAACCCTTAACCAGAACAGTCCCTTAGTCTCAGTGTGTGAGAGAGAGATTGTGCGTTTGTTTTAGCGAATTGGTGGTCATTATTGAAAGTAGTTCAAATGTTAAAATAAATTAACGATCCGCCCAAATATCAGAATTTTAAAAAAGTAATTTCTCAAGTTTTTTTAATCTCCGTGCCCAAAGGAAGTGAGCCTATTGGAGTGGGACGGAGGGAGTAATACAAATATATCAAAAAAGTTTGGCCGGTCAGATTTGGTCAGAAACAGACAGACTCGTGTATTGTATTAACCAGAGCGGTTCAGTGATCCCGGTCCATTTTGTAGTCGAATGATGATTGATGAACGCAAGCGAAACGAAGTTGTAATTTCTACCAAGACAAGAAAGGTGATGCTCTTTAATAATCACAAATGTAACATCGACAAGACTAGATTATTTATATGTGAATTTGGACGTAGAAAAATGAGTTACGGCCAAAGATGCAAAAATAAGTTTTGTGATGTCAAAAAATGATGGATGTTATGAGCAGTGAGTGATGCACTTCCTCTTGGTCCTCCTCCCATACCCATTGGCAGCATGTAGGTCTCCGGCGTAGCAAAAATGGTGCGTGCATCCATCGGATTCAACGTAGAGATTCCTCAAGCCGGGGAAAATCCAGCGAATCCCATCTTCAAGCACGGCAAGATTCAGAATCCCGCTGCGCACGTGGATCTTGAGCTCTTTCAGACCGTGGAGCTGCGGCAGCAGGCGCTTCCGCAGGTCGTGCGGGATGATCAGGTCGATGTCGTGTTCACACTTTATCCACAGCTTCCTGCAGCTCTCCAGCTTCGCGCACATGTCCTTGAGCTTGGCGTACCACCGGCTCGATATCTCCGGCCCCTCGATGTGGATCACGGCGTCCAGATTGGGCGACGCCGCCACCGACGGGAACGAGATCATGTGGCCCGAATACTCCAATGCGGTTAGCGACGGCGCTTGGATCTTGACGTTGGCCAAGTGCTTGCACTTGAAGAGGACCAGCATCCATAGCTTGGGGGACTTGATGAATGCGTTTCTCACGGCGGAGCAGTGGCTCAAGATCATCACCTCCAGATTGCCATTTTGGGCCACCACTTTCTCTAAGGCGTCGTCGGTCAGATTGGACGCGCGCTGCAGCCACAGGAATCGGAGATTCCGGCAAGACGACACGTCGATCTTGTCCAAGCTATGCCGCTTTCCTCTGAAGAGGAATGACTCCAGATTCGGCGCGCTGACCGTTACTTGTGAGAGAGGTGAGCATTTTAAGACCACCGCCATCTTGAGATTCTCGCCGGAGATTCTCATCCTCTTTAGGCCGCACACGAGGGAGAGGCTGATCTTCTCTAGGAGGGGGCTCGTGGAGAGGATCGCTTCCAAAACGGAGTCGTCGCCCAAGTGCACGTTCACCATCTCGAGGTTTTTGAGCAGCGGCAGCGATACGGCGGCGGCGGAGACCCGGCTGAGATCGCAGAAGACGAGCTCTAGGGTTTGGATGGATCTGGCGGAGAAGACGGCTCCGGGCAGCTCGTACGGCACTCTGAAGGGCTGGAAGAACTCGGCGATGGCGATGAGATCTTTCATCTCGGCGATAATGCTGAGCTCCTTCACATTCTTGTCGAGCGCGAAGGCGATCCATTGGTCCAGGTGCGGGCCCAGCTCCTCGAAGAAGCGCATCGATACCCTAAATTTGTCGAGGGTGAGGTCGTCGAAGAATCTCCGGCGACATTGGATGGCGGCGTCGACGAAGCGGATGAAGTTGAGGCGGCTGCGGTAGCGGTGGAGGAGGGGGAGGGGGCGGCCGTGGAATTCCCTCTCGTCGAAGTTGAAGGAAGGGCAGGCGCACCAGATGTAGCGCCAGCGGCGGGAGAGGAAGGCCGTGCGCCTGGCGTCGGTGGCCGGGAGGAGGGAGACGATCTGGTGGCAGAGAGAGTCGGGGAGGGCCGAGAGCCTGTCCTCGCCACCGCTGCAGACTTTTCCTCCGTCATCCAACCATGAATAGGATCGACGGCGGGGGGGCGAGTATGCGTTGACAACAAATTGGGAATGTGTCTCCATTTGTTGTGGTGCATACTCCCGCAGGAGGGAAAATTTGTCGGCGTCGATATTTGGTTGAGGATGCTAATGTTAAAAAGGCTTCAAGGCGGGAATCTCTCTCACTTGGTGGTTTACCAACCAACTAACTTTCTCCCATTTTTGCCATCCTTTCATTTTTTTTTTTTTTTTTTTTTAGTTTTACTTTCTTTTTAATAATCGAACAATAATATATACTCTACCTAATCTCGTTCTAGTGTTTAAAAAACAATTAACAAAGAAGAGAGAAGCTAATTTGGCCACTATTATAGACTGATAACCTGTGACTTTTATGGTTTCCACATAATTAATATTGTGCAAACTAAATGGGGATATTTTATGAAATTATACACACTTGACTCGTATAAATATGATAAGAATATACACATAGCGTTTCAGAGTTGAGCCGGAAATAGTTAACCATAAACCAATGTAGTTTCTACTTTCTACTGCCAAAGTCAGATTGCAAGCATTATTTTTATTTTTAGAGTGTGTTATTTTTTATTGATAAATTAAGCATGGAAAAAGAAAAGAAATAAAAATTTTCCCTCCATTTTTCTTTTCACTTATTTTTTACAAAAGATAATTTCATAATTTTTCGTTCATTTTTTTTTTAACTTCAAAAAGGGATAATTATCACACACAAAATGGAGAAATAATATTATTCCTTCTTGGAGTGAAAAAATAAAAGGAATGACATGATTTTTCATTCATTTTTTTTTACTTTAAAAAAGGATAATTATCACACAAAAATGGAGGAATAATATTATTTCTTCTCGGAGTGAAATAAAAGGAATGAGAAAAAAATTTGTGAAAAGTGAGGAAAAAAAAAGAAAATATTTAAAATTACAAAAAAATTTTATCTCTCAATTTTTTCATAACAAATTTATCAATAAAAGTGTGGGTTTAGAACTTGTCTTATTAAGGATATTGTTATATCTAACTTCAGTTGATGAATAATGAATCGATCATGGTTGTAAACACAAATTTTATTGTATTCAATTTAATGAAATACAAAAATGTGTACAAATCCAAAATATATGGATTGAAATGAATTTGTTGCGGGTTGCGATTCTCTATTTGATCCTCTGATTCTCCTCTTCAAACTTCTTCAAATCCTTGGAGGGAAATATAATTTCTTGATCTCCTTGAACTTGAACATTGACTTGAATTTGATTTGATAACGTCAATCCAGACTTGAATTTGATTTGATAACGTCAATCCAGAGGGCTTCCACCTTATTTCTGAATCAAACGTTGACTTTGATGAATTTGATGAAGAACTCTTTGATCTTCTTTGTAAAACGCCTTGATTGTTGGTGATGACTTCGTCGTAGAGAATTACTCCTTCAATGCTTGAGCTCTCAAAATGATTTCTGTTTTTTTGACTCCACAAATGACCCATATTTATAGATGAAGAATGGAGTGGGCTGGTGGGCTTTGGTCCCTCATATTAGGCTTTCAGGGCTGAGGTGACGCGATTTAATTGGCTGCTCAAGGTTTATATTTATCTACATAAAATATTTAATCTTTTATGTAGATTTTCCACATGTCAATTTCTGATTGGTCAATAAATCACCATAATCAAATATTAATTATATATTTATTTAATCTTGGAATTATATTTAATTTAATTCTAAAATAGAAAAATAAAATATATAATTTCATATTTAATTTATAATTTCCACATGGCAGGATTTAATAGGCTATAAATTTAATTGCCAACAATGGTTTAATTAAAAGAGAAAAGGTTGGATCAACTGTATAGAAAATGCATCCACCTTGAAATTGAACCATATAAATGGGAAGTAGTACTACTTTTATCATTATCCCTAGAGCTGTCAAACATTGCGGGCCGGGCCAGCCCGGCCCAACCCAGCGGGCCTTGGCAATTTTTTGGGCCGGGTCGGGCCGGCCCAAAATTTCAGCGGGCCTCGAAAAATGAAGCCCAGCCCGGCCCTATACAGGCCGCCGGGCGGGCCGGGCCAAAATTAATAAATTAATATATATATATATTAATATATATATATATATATATAGTTCCAAAAATTAATAAATTAAATCAAATTTAAAGAAAAAAATTGAAGACAAATTCGATGAAATAAAAAGGGCCTTAAACAATCTAAATCTAAATTGCGTAATTGACTAAAATTAAATGTAAACAAATATGACTAAAACTAAATGTAAACAATATGAATACAAGTAAAAAACAAAAACTAATTGCAAAAACAACAAAAACTGAAAACGATTTATTCACAAATGAATTAATACAGTAATCAAATCAATTGGAATCAAATAACAACCACAAAAAATAATCAAAAATAAATAAATCTTTCAAGTAAAAATAATTTAATATTGATTGTTGATTGGTAATTTAAATCTTAAGTTAGACTTTGACTCGTCATTGTCGTCAATTGAAGAAATGGACTTAGATTGGGTTGGATCCATTGGGATTTGGGAGGAGATATAAATTTTTCACATAATATACTGACGGGCTGATTTGGGCCCGAAAGCCCGGCGGGCTTTTTGGCCCGCGGGCCGCGTGACCCGGCGGGCCGCATGGGCCGGGCCAGGGAGGCCCGGATTTTTTTGGGCCTTGAAAATCCTAGCCCAGCCCGGCCAAAACTACGGGCGGGCCGGGCGGGCCTATCGGGCCGGGCCATTCTCGGCCCATTTTGACACCCCTAATTATCCCTTTAATGGAGCGAGGAAGTACACATCTTTACTTCTGACTTTTAGATTTGCTTTTTGTGTATTGGGCCTGACCACATATATATTATAATGGCCGAACATAGAATAATATATTGAGGCAACGACGGCCCATTAAAATGTACAATATCCAGTCTCTGTGTATATATATTTTTAGGGGTGCGCAAACTCAATTCGAACCGTTACACTGATTCAGACCGACGCGTTCGATCCGAATCAGACGGATCTTATAGACACACACGGTTCAGGCTATTTTAATTTTTAGGAATCAATATTAACGATTAACAAATCAAAATGGTCACAGACATGCCCAAAGACATACTATCACTGCCCGTATTTATCACATTATACGGAGTGGAAAATATCCACACTTTTGCCCGCTTATTGTTTGTAACTTAATAATTGCGCAGAACACAATCGGGTTAATAATATTCCAAAGGCATAACACCATACTTCAGTGGGTTGGGCCCCTTTCTACACTCCCAATACACTTATCTATATAATACTCTCTATGTCCCAATAATGAAGACACACTCTTTTTGGACACGAGAATGAAGGAGAGTTAGATTAGATAATAAAGTATTGTGGTCCACTTGATTAGTATATTTGATTAAATGTATTTAGTAGATTTGTTTCTTTTGTGTTTATTTTCAAATTTAAATTTAAATTAATAAACTCAACAAGTTCAATTAATTTAATTAAATTCAATTTCAATTAAGTTTTTTAAAAATCGACTTAAGCTTGTGAATGCATCAGACAATATATAAATTCAAAATAAAGTCCTTAATTAATCCATTCACAAAAATAAATTAGATATGAAGATTTAAGAATCCCAAAACCCATTCCACAAATCACTGTAACTGAAAGAATCGACCCCCTTCTTCTTCGTCTTCACCGTCACGCCATTACTGCCGGCGACCATCACCGAGCTCGCCAGCACGATGAACATCCCGTGCTCCACTATCCACGGCAGCTGCAGCCTCGATATCCCATCGCTCGCCTCGTTCAAATCCTCAATCTCCCTCTCAAAATATAGATCAATTATGTAGTTGCCGTTGTCGCTAATGTACGCCTCCCCTCCATCGCCGGTCCTCAGCTTCGTAACGCAGCCGGCCCTTTCATTTCATCTAATACCTAATTCCTCAATTCAAACAATCCCTTATCCAAACTCTTACCCATTTCTCCCTCACCCCTAAGGCTTCTCGCTGTTGTCAACAATGGCTTCTCGTTGTTGTCGCACTGTTGATTCGAGTACGGAGGAAAGCATCTGTTGTTCAGTCAAGAAGAGAGATAGACAAAGGAGGTGGCTAGGGAACGATGGTGGTTGTGCAGTCGCCGGAAACCTGAGAGAGTGGCGACTGCGATTTGGGGCCTAGGGTTCCAGGCGGCGGTAGTGGGGTGGCGACCTCCGTGTTGAGTAGAGGGGGATGAGACGACAGGAGAAAATGAGAAATGAGAGATAAAGATTTTTATTACATTATTTTTTTTAAGCCTAAAATGGCTATATATAAATGTTGTTTTATTAAAAAGAAAACCTAAAAAAGAAACCCTTGAAAGCACAAAGAGCAGACTAAGGGCCGAGCCTCGTTAAAACCTTGCTAAGGAAAAACCAAAGGAAAAAACCATAGCAAGGAAAAAGAGTACCCGTCTACGAACAACCAGCGAAAAAGACACAAACAAAACAGGCAACGAAAGGTGAAACGACTTCAGGAGCTCCGACCTAACCATTGCCCCTAAGAAGTTTCGGACCCTTCCGCCATCCCAAACAAAAACCGAAACAACCCCAACACTATCAAACAAAGCGACAAACGACGTCCAACTACGACGGGCTAAAAAACCCATCACCAACTCCACGATGACGGTCCAGTTGGTGACAAAGAAATTCAAGGCCGACGGGCACAAGCCAGAGCCACCCGGCGCCTTGCAACCAACAGAGTACGCACCCCACAACCCCAAGCCTGAGCTCACCCAAAGCTTGAAAAAAAGTTGTGTGTCGCCCCAAACAACCCCACCCGAAGTAACATCCTCCATCCTCACCCACACCGCCGCAAACCTCCAACCCGAAACATCCGCCACCACCCTGCGATGAACGAGAGCAGCCCCCGCCTGCAGCTTCGTCAAGAAGCGCTCCTCAAGCCCAACCTGATCAGCCGCCACAATAGTCGTCGTCTCCTCCCTGAGATCGCCCCGAAGACAGCTCCTCTCAACAGTAGCACTCCACCACTTGTGCAACCAAGACTCGAGAGAAGCAACACGCCTCAGCAAATCACGCAACTCGAACATGCGAGTGAGAACACATATCCATACGTACTGCATTTTTAATATCATCAATTTCGTGAGGCCACCACCCTTCATTACGACCCGGATTTGCCATGATGTCCGCCACTTTATTGCCCTCACGATAAATATGTGTGACATGAAGCTGAAACAAATTCATCAACTGCAAAGTATTTTCCCAAAGAGCAACAAAACGCCAAGGCACCTTATTTGATCTTTCTTGAAGAAGACTCACAACATAAGTCGAATCAGCTTCCATCCAAAGACGAAGCCAGCCTCTCGCATGAGCAATCCTAATAGCAATGATCACCGCCATTAGCTCAGCCTCAAACGCATAGCCAGTGCCCTGCTTATAGTGAAAACAGCCTCTAACCCAACCCCAGTTATCTCTGAAAATGCCTCCAACACCAATAGCCCCTGGCGCCCCCAGAGCCGACCCGTCGGTATTGACCTTCATCCAAGCAGTGGAGGGAGGCCACCAGCTCACCGAGATGAGCTTTGGAGGTGGCGCAGTTCGACCCTTCACACCTATCTCACGCAGAATCACATAATCCGACCACTCATTATTCATATGACCCAAATGCTTGAAATTCTGCTCCATCTCGACGAAAGCAACTTTAGCCAAATGCAAAACATGTCTATAAGAGAATTGCTTGTCATCAAAGATACAACTGTTACGCTGCGTCCAAACCGCCCAAATAATCGTAATGATACCAGCCTTCCAGAACTTCTGCACCTGAGAACTAGACTTCCTATTCCACGCAGTCACCAGAAAACTTTTGATGTCCAGTTCATAAAGACCTTGCGGGAAGTTAAACCAGGTTAAGAAAACCTCCCACACTTTTCGAACAGGTGCATAGTTCCAAAAGGTGTGATCCACGGTCTCCTCATTGCTCCTACAAATCGGGCACCAATTGGGAGTAACAAGCCCATTTCTGATCAGACGGTCATAGGTAGGCATTCTATCATGAAGAAGGCGCCAGCAAACCAACGAGCGGCGAACAGGAATAAAAGGTTCCCAAATCCAAGAACCCCAGGAAACCTGCGGAAACTTCTGCCCATGATGTGCAAAAGCTAAAGCCGACGTGACTTTTCCCTCCAGAGAAGGCTTCCAGAATCTCGTATCCGAATCACCCATAGGAACAAGAAGAATATCGCACACAATTTGAGGGAAGGTGTTGACAAATTCTGGAGTAAAATGCCAAATCCCATCAAAGAAGTAATCCGCAACAGTATGATCAAGATTATCTCTCAAGAAACAAGGAACCCCGCACTTGTCCACAAGCCGATACCCGAGCCAATCGTCCATCCAAAAGAGAGTCTCCATTCCATTGCCAATATAGCTATAAGAATCAGCAACCAGCTCCCCGATCTGACCCCTGAGCCCAAGCCAAACAGATGACGCAGTCACGCTTTTAATCGAGCAATGTGGAGTCAAGTAACGTTGCTTCAAAATATCATAACCAAAACTGTTCCCCTCAATCACCTTCCAAGCCATTTTCATAAGGAAACACTTGTTCATCGTTTTGAACGATCTCACGCCCAGACCACCTTCCGACTTTATAGAACAGACACGGTCCCAACTAACAGAACACACCGGCTTTTTCCGGATATCCCCATTCCAAAGGAAATTTCTGCAGCTCGAGTCAAGGCTTTTCAATAAATCATGAGGCCAACGATACACCAGCATAGAATGAGTAAGAGAGCTACTAATAACCGACTTGATTAAACACAATCTACCCGCCATAGACAGCTGGATACCTTTCCAGTGACCGAACTTGTTGATAATACGGTCATGAATAGAACGCAAATGAGACGCTTTCGGCTTACCACGAAAAATAGGAACCCCCAGATACGTGAAAGGCAGGGAGCCCGTAGCAAGGGGCAGATGGCGCGACACCTGCCTCTTAGTATTCGCCATTACTTTGTCCGAGAAGTATATGTGGGACTTCATTGGGCTGAAAGTCTGCCCCGACATGTTACCATAGTACTCCAAGATTTTGTGAAGAGTCTTGGCATTCGTCTTCGTAGCTTTGCAGAAAATTAGAATGTCATCCGCATAAAACAAATGCGTCGGGAAAGAAACGCCCCTGTTAAACTGCATCAGCACAAGATGGCCAGATCTCTGACAGTTAATAAACAGCGCGCTGAGAGCATCCTCAGCGATGCCAAAAAGAATGGGCGATAGCGGATCACCTTGCCTGACCCCTCTAGAGCACCCAAAGTAGCCACAGAGCTCCCCGTTGTACAGGATGGAGAGACGAGCCGACTTGAGAATGATCTCAATCCAACCAATGAAACGCTGATTATAACCACAAACCGTGAGAACATTGATTAAAAAATCCCAACGCAGCGTATCAAAAGCCTTGGTGATATCCACTTTACACGCCATATTCTGCCCACCGCAAGAGCGATTTAAACAATTTATCCCCTCAGAGCCAAGCATGATACAATCATGAATAGATCTCCCGCTAATGAAACCAAATTGATTACTAGAAATCGAGTGCTCCGCCACCGAATTTAGTCTCACCGCTAAGACATTCGAAATAATTTTGAAGAGAAAATTCGAGAGAATAATGGGCCTAAGATCCGCCACAGTGGAAACCGACTCATTCTTTGGGATGAGGATAAGAGTATTCGAGTTACACCCATTCGGGAGATAAGAACGAGTGAAAAAGGTGGCTACAGCTTTCCAAACATCCACCTTAATAATATCCCAACAAGCATGGAAAAATCTGCCAGAGAAACCATCAGGACCGGGAGAGCTGTGAGAATCCAACTGAAACACCGCAACCGTAATCTCCTCTTCATTCGGAATTCGAGACAACATCTCATTATCCTGATCCGTGATGATATGATCCAATACCGCCTCGACATCAACAATAGAAGCCTGCGCTTGCCTATCTTCAGTAAAAAGGGACGAGAAATAACCCACAATATGTCTGCTAATATCAGCTTGATCAACACAAGCCGCTCCATCAATCTGCAGCTGCGAAATAAAGTGAGGCTTCCTTTTAAACCTGAGCATGTTGTGAAAGAAAGTAGTATTACAATCTCCATCATGTAACCACTTCACTCTGCTCTTCTGCTGCAACAGACAAGAAAGGGAAGTATTGATGCTGGCTTGTGCTCTCACCTCCTTATCGAACAAATCCTCGGTGTAACCCTCAGAAGCGATACGCTCCTGTATCTCCAGCAGCTCTTGCTGCCTTTCCATAAGGAGCTTGTCCACGTGCCCAAAAGTATTCTTGTTCCAAAGCCGTAAATCTTTTCTCAACCTTTTCAACTTAGCCATGACCGTGAAAATAGGGCAGGTGTTAATCAAATCACTCGCCCAAGACCGCTTAACCATCTCGAGGAAGTCCGGATGTAAAGTCCACATGTCCAGAAACCTGAAGAACCTTCGACCAGAAAGGGGAGCCGAATGACAAACTAAGATAATCGGCGAGTGGTCGGAGGTGACTCTAGGCAAAACCTGCGTAAAAATAGTATGCCACTCCTCAGCAAAACTATCCGAAAAGAAAACTCTGTCAAGCGTCGACTCCACATGCGACGGCATGAACCTTCTTCCCAACCACGTATACTTCAAACCGACCGTAGGAGACTCAATGCACCCGAGAGTATCAATAAAAGCACAGAATTCCCCACAAGAAGCAGCATTGGGACGGCAAATGCTGCTCCTCTCATGTGCACCTTTCACAGCGTTAAAGTCCCCCAAAACCACATACTTATTGGTAGCAAAAGTGAGAATATCAATCCACAGCTTGCGTCTATCCACATGCGTCGACGCCCCATGCACACAAGCAACCCTAAAATCACGTGTTTTCCACACACAATCCACAATAACAACCTGATCAGAGGCAAAAATCACGTCAGTACTAACGTCAGGTTGTGAAAAAATCCAAATGTTAGAACACATATTCAATCTCGAATTCTGAAAACAAGGGATGAGATTGAGCGACTTCCAGTATCTGTTGAAAGTTCTGTTAAACGCAACTTTAGGCTCAATAATACCCAAAATTAAAGGCGAGAAGGTGCGACAGTGCTCCTTTAAAATAAGTTTAGATTCGTCCGTGAGGCCGCGGACGTTCCAAACCATGAAATTCATAGCGAAAATCAGTTTCTCGTGGTTAGGGCGTCATCCCTTTCCACTTCCTCCGCCCAGCTTCTAGCTCCAATTTTCGACATTATTTTCGCACTTGAAGATCCATCATTTGCAATAACAAAATCCCTCGGATTTCCTCCTGCTTCCCAAGCTTTGTACAATTGCTCTTTAATGCTTTCAACCGCTTCAGGATTGGGTTCGACCTCCTGAGCTTTCCGCAATCTGCCCTTTATGCTATCTGCTCCCGGTGGCTGCTTCCTTATTTCTTTATTCGTTTGCCCCGGGGGTCTGCCTCTTTTCTTCACCGGTAGCACCTATTCGGTCGCTTTGTCATCTGCTAAGTCCTGGTTAATTTGCGTGTCTCTTTCCTTACTCTTAAGATCAACAACCTTGCCCCCCTCGACCTTACTGAGGCTATTCTCCGTTATCGTAGCCTGTTTTTGCTCATCTCTCCGCAAATGTTCCGCCTGATTGCTTTCCTCCGCCACTTTCTGCCGGGGCGATTCCGGAGTTTCCATTTGTAAGTGCTCAAAAGTATCCCCATCTGAATCCACCTCCTCAGCCAACTCAGATTCTTTTCCTTTATTGAGCCCATCTCCTGCTACCCTTGTGTCTTGTTCCAGAATATCAGCACCCAAAAAATCCTCAATATTCACTTGAGCAAGCGCATTGAATTTGTTGCCAACAGCAGTTTCCTGATTAATGTTCTCCCTCGGCCTCCATGCTGGCTTTGGTTTGATAACCTCCAAGTTGTTATTTTTCTGAACCTGACCTGCAGCTTCCGCAACTTTATTAATAATCACCTCATCACCATTATTACCTTCCTTATCTGTTGGATTATTGTCTTTCTCAGTACCTCTGTTAACCACCTTCTCCGTCCTTTTCTTGCATGTATCCAAGGCGTGACCCGTAATTTTACACCTAGTGCAAAAAGCAGGCAGTTTTTCAAAGCCAAATTCCACGTAAATAGAGCGATCATGACACTCCACGGAAGCCGATTCCGGTAAAGGATGCGCCAGATCAACCTCCACCAACACTCTAGCGTAATGTCCTACTTCCCCATGAGCCGTGGCTCCATCCACCTTGATAGGCATACCCGCCGAACGAGCAATGCTTGATATAATTTCTTTTGTCCAATATTCAACAGGAAGATAATATATGCGCATCCAAACTTGACAAAGGGACGATATCTCCTTATAAGGGTCGAAGTTTCTTACCCATTCACGAAGCCTTAAGGAGCCAGACCTCAGATTCCAAACGGTAGAACGTTTGGCCATTATTTTGTCCTCAGCATTCGAGAATCTAACCGTGTAAAATCCTTTGCTCATGGGAATCAAGTGCCATTCTTCCTTTGGTTGCCATAACCTTTGAAGTTCCTGTTTTACTTCCGCCGCAAGCTGTGGTTTCTCACCTTTGTGAAGAAGCAAACGTCCGATGAGAGCGTGTTGGAATTGCTTCACCCTTTCCTTATACATGGCCTCCGGAATTTTGATAGAGATCGTTCCGTTTTTTATTTCCGGCGTGATCATGGCGCACCTGTGAACCAACACGTCAGGTTTCCTAACAAACGCCGGCCTGATAACATTGGCGTAAGAGTTCCTCGTCGCCTCTTTGTGGTTTCCCTGTGAACTCTCCACTTGCTTTGCAATGGCAATACTATTCTCTGGTATAGCCTCATGGTTTCCGGACTCCTCGATGATTATTTGCTCCATCCCTGCATAAGAAGTTCCTCTAATCATATGATTAGGTTGGGTGTCAGAAACCCTAGATTGGCCATGAACCCTAGAAGGGCTTCCTGGGTTCAAAGCCGCGGTGGTAATTGGCATGAAATTATTGGACACCAACGGAAGGTTCAGTCTTGCTTTATCGTGTGTGGGCGGCGAAGTCACCGGAAGGGCGGCCGCCGTCAGGGGTTTCTCCGTCGTGTTCATATCGGCAGGAAATCGCTAGGGTTAGTCATCCGCTCTTTTCAGATTTTTATTACATTATATAATTAGGTGATTAATTAGATTTTAATTTAAAGCTATTTTTTACTCAAAATGGAAATGTGTCTTAAATAATGGGACAACCCAAAGTGTGTCTTAAATAATGGAACGGGGGGAGTCTTTATTAAAAACTCGTGACATCAACAATATGCACACTCTTATGGGATAGAGGGAATATGATACAAGAAACTTCTTTCTTCTTCTACAAGTTTTCTCAATTTGTATCATGTTCTTGGCTCGATTTAAACCACCTTCACCAAATCAAAAAATGTTACTCCTTTGACTGCCAAAAGTATGTCACTTTTGTCATTTTTGGTGTCCGTAGAAAATATGTCACTTTAATTTTTAGGATATTACCCCACATTTTTCTTATCATTTATCCTTACAAATATTCTTTATTTACAAAAAAATCACCCCTTATTCAATATCAACCATTCATTTCATAAAATGGTGGATTTCTTTTTCCACTATATAAAAATTAGCAACTATTTTATAAAAAATTAATGCTCAGTCAAAGTGATATACTTTAGACAAATGAAGAGATTAATATTTTTAGTTTTTTTATCTTCGTAAATAAAAGATCATTTTACTATAAAAAAAAAAAGAGCTACTAGCACATTAACCTTAATTTAAAAATCATAAAAATGTGTAATCAATATAAAATATCAGTATGTTAATAAAGAGAAAGCATCCAAAAAATAACCAAAATATATTTTCCTTGGATTATAATTACCGACATGGACATATAGTAATTACAGTAATGCTATTTGGACAAAATTTGTCAGAACAAAATATGGTTAAATATTTATAAAATAAATTTATTTAAAAATTTTGGTTCAAAATAATATAGGATTTAGCTAGTTTTATTGTTTTCTTTATATTGTAATTTTTTTTGTAATTTTTTGATAGCCTTTTTAATTATTATTATTATTATTATTAAAGTACACAAACTACAAATAAAATAACAAAAAATAAAAAATTTGTTAAAAATTTACGAAAAAATTACAATATGGAGAAAACAATAAAATTAACTAAATCTTTTTAAATTTTAATCAAAATTTATAAATAAATTATTTTTTCAAAATTTGTAACTTTATTTTTATTCGGACAAATTTTGTCTAAACAGCACTACATGACTAAGTAATTATTAGGTGGCAAGGGAGAGGTATGAGAATCATGCACTCTCACAATTATTACACTGAAATTCCTCCATCTGTACTTTAATGTTTGTCGTCCAGTTTATAACTTGCCAGATAATAGATTGAGATGGAGATTGGAGAGCTCCTGACTTATGAAAATTAATAGCAGTTGCTGAAAAATATATTAATTTTTGAAAAAGTTGTAATTTTCACCCAAACTTTTAATTAAATTAAAAAATATATAAATTTATATTTTTATTGTAATTTTCACCAGAGTTTGATTTTTGACGAAATTAGAGTTTAGTTAGCAATCGAAAGTTTACCTGATGTTGGTCTAATTTCTGATGATGAGGAGTATTTTAAAAGCTCGAATGTTTAAAAAGACGAAAATTAATATATTTAACTTAATTTTAACTGTCAACTAAGCTCTAATTTAATTAAAAATCAAATTTAAATAAAAATTATAATAAAAATATAAATTTATATATTTTTTATTTAATAAAAATTACAACTCTTGCAAGAATTCGTGTATCTTTGGCCATAATCCTTTTAAAAAAAAAAGCCAGATGTTAGAGAACATAGAAACTAATCAGTCAAATGGTCTGAAACAGAGATGCATAGACCCATTGTTTCAAAAAAGAAAAAAGAGATGCATAGACCAATAAACTGACACACGAGAGCCACATTTTGTTGCCATAATTAGAATTTATAACCATGATGGACCATCCACCATAAATAGGATATAGACAATTAGACATACACGTTTCGCTTACTTATTTATACCCCTTCAGCGTGCATTTTTTACTATTTTAAAATATTTCATAATAATATGCACTTTCTTTTTTAAATATTTCTCTCACTAATAAAAGTGAATCTCTTCTTCCATTAATAATGCACTCACCTAATATTTATTAAAATTTGTATAGACAACAATTAAAAAATGATATTAAATTAAAGCGATGCACGTTCAATCATATTTATAATGTATATTTGAACCCATACTGTTTAAATTTATATACATAAGTTGTTATAATGTTTCATTTACAAAATCATAGAGAAAATTCATGAAAATATGTCGATCAATATTCAGATCTACGTAGATTTACATATTCGTACTTATCTCAAATATGAATAAAAAATTATTTCACTATATATTTGTTATCGTCCTAGCTCCATATAATAACACCCTCTAATTACGTGAATTTGTTTAAATTTATAATATATCTAAATAATCTAATATAAGTTCTTACGATAATCGGTTAAGATAAATAAGAATAGAGAATGCAATACTACATGTTCCGAATTCGTATAATAATATCCGATAATCACCTAAATATGTTTAAATTTATAAAACTTACACTATATAGTACTCCCTCCGTCCATGAAAGAACTTCCTAGGAGGGAGTGACATGGGTTTTAAGAAAAAATATTGTTGAGTGTATTAAGAGTGAATAAAAGGTAGTTGAGTGTATTGAGAGTGATGAAAATGTGTTATAATTAATATTGGGAGTTGTGAAAAGTGAAAAGTGAAAAGTAAGAGGATTATAAGTGGTGGGGTATAGTTCAAAAATAGGTAGGAAGTTCTTTTGTGGACGTCCCAAAAAGGAAAGATAAGAAGTTCTTTCGTGGACGGATGGAGTATTTAGAAGCAATGTAGTCAAATGGCCATAATGAAGATTGAAAATCAATTTTTGGCCCATAATCTTAAAACATCAAAATATGGCCATTAATTAGGTGGTATGCCTGATTTGCCCTTTTTACTCGGCCGCTGGGGTGATTGCTTGGCCGCTGGGGTGATTGCTCGGCCGCTGGAAGCTTATGGGTGAGTTGCGCATTCGCGGGGAAAAGCCAACGCCCGCTGCGCGTATGGCAGTTATGGCACTAATAGTGTCATACGCATCATTTTATTACTTGGTTTTATTTTGGCCGTTGGCACTTATGACACTAATAGTGCCATTAGTGCCATAAGTGCCAAAAGAACCATTTTAAACACTTCCTCGTAGGGTTTAGATGATTCATTTAGGGTTTAGATGTTCCATTTATGGTTTAGATTATCCATTTAGGGTTTAGATTATCCATTTAGAGTTTAGATGATCCATTTATGATTTCTTGATTCTATTACTGTTGTTTTTGTTGCACGTATAGCACTATTAGTGCCATAAGTGCCAAGATTTTACTTTGGTTTTATTTTGAATTTCCGCTCGCACTTTTGGTACTTAAGCATGGTGATCAATGTTCGGACCAGTGTAGATACATACTCGTATATATTTTAAATCTGAAAAAAAAAATCTTTTGAATGTCTATTTTCTTTTCCTTCACTTTTTACGTACAAAAGACAATTTCACAATTTTTCATTCCTTCTTTTCACTTCAAGACGGGATAATATTATCTCTTCATTTTTCATTCTCTTTTGTAGGAAATGAAGAAAAAGAAAGAGGATTTAAAGGAAGATTTTTTATTTTTCGATGATAAATTTATTAATAAAAAAGAAGAGATCCTAATTACGAAAGAATTATAGATGTTAATTGAAATGATTATTTGGTTGCAATGTATAGACATATTAGTGGAGAAATGATTTGGACCGCATGTACAAGTAGAGAGTAGTCGTAGTCAAAAGTGGAGCCCCACTCCTCATCTTCTTCGTCTAATTACTCTAACAAACCATGACCAGTAGTTATAGTAGCGTTTCTCTCGGTAATCTGTGTGTGAGAGAGAGAGATGCCCTTAAGTGCAGTTTTGGTTATGTCGGAAGTGGTGAGTGTAAACACAAATTTTGTATTTCAATTTGATAAAATACAAAATGCGTTACAAAGATAATTTGATAGATATGAAGATAGATTTATGCGGGTTGCAATCTCTAGTTAATCCTCTGATTCTTCTCTTCCATTTAATTCTTGAACAAACTCGAAGGTTCTTGAAATACTTGTTTTGATGACGCCAATCCAAAGGACTTAAGTCATGATTTTGGATTGAACATTGAACTTGATTTGATTTGAGAACATTCTTAGAATTTGTAAGAATGCCTTGAAGCTTTTGAACTTGATTTCTTTGGATACTTGAAGATCACTTCAAAGATTTGCAGGAATACTTGAACATTTGAAGAAATACTCGAAGATTTGAAGATACTTGAATACTTGAAGATTTTGAAGTATACTTGAAGATTTGAATGCTCAAACGATTGAAGATTTGAAGGAGACTTGAACATTAGATAGAATTCTTCAAGATACGTGAATACTTGGAAGAATACTTGAACTCTCCAATTCTTCGCCTCTTCTACTTGTGATACTAGAGAGAATTCTTTGTGCTCTTCGATCTTCCACTCCTTCACGTTTTATAATGAGCACCCCAAGCCCTCTATTTATAGATTTTAGAGATGGGCTTCATGGGCTTTGTGGGCTTTGGGCCTCCATGCATGGGCTTTAGGGCCTTAGGTGTCCA
This sequence comes from Salvia miltiorrhiza, assembly GCF_028751815.1. Taxonomy (NCBI): domain Eukaryota; kingdom Viridiplantae; phylum Streptophyta; class Magnoliopsida; order Lamiales; family Lamiaceae; genus Salvia; species Salvia miltiorrhiza. Next base: position 24,141,355 of record NC_080393.1, on the reverse strand, counting down.
TGAGCCCATTAATTTATTTATGTTAAATATTAATTATATATCTATTTAATTTAGGAATAAAATCCCATTTAATAAAATAGAAAATATAATTGAATATTTAATTCATGAATTTACACGTGGCACGATTTAATTCGACGACAAATTTAATTGTCTACAAATTGCCCCATCGAGACTTGTTTATGGACGAAATGCCTTTGGTAATAGACGAGTCTCGAAATTTATTTTTTTGATAATTTAAACTCTTATCGAGGAGTTCTTGACTTGAATTTGAATTTATAAATAGTTTATACTCATATTTAGGAGTTCTTGAATTTCTTTGGATTTATAAATAGTTTATACTCGTATTTAGGAGTTCTTCATTTGATTTTGGAATTTTAAATAGTTTATACTCGTATTTAGGAGTTCTTGAATTTCTTTGGATTTATAAATAGTTTATACTCGTATTTAGGAGTTCTTGACTTGGATTTGAATTTGTAAATAGTTTATACTCGTATTTAGGAGTTCTTGATTTTTTATTTATTTTTTATTTTTTATTTTTGAATTTTGTAAATAGTTTATACTCTTATTTAGGAGTTCTTGAATTTCTTTGAATTTATAAATAGTTTATACTCGTATTTAGGAGTTCTTCATTTGAATTTTGAAATTTTAAATAGTTTATACTCGTATTTAGGAGTTCTTTATTTGATTTTGAAATTTTAAATAGTTTATACTCGTATTTAGGAGTGCTTAACTTGAATTTTGGAATTTTAAATAGTTTATACTCGTATTTAGGAGTGCTTCAATTTGAATTTGAATTTGTAAATAGTTTATACTCGTATTTAGGAGTGCTTCACTTCAAACTTGAATTTATAAATAGTTTATACTCGTATTTAGGAGTGCTTCAATTTGAATTTGAATTTGTAAATAGTTTATACTCGTATTTAGGAGTGCTTCAATTTGAATTTGAATTTGTAAATAGTTTATACTCGTATTTAGGAGTGCTTCACTTCAAACTTGAATTTATAAATAGTTTATACTCGTATTTAGGAGTGCTTCAATTTGAATTTGAATTTGTAAATAGTTTATACTCGTATTTAGGAGTGCTTCACTTCAAACTTGAATTTATAAATAGTTTATACTCGTATTTAGGAGTGCTTCAATTTCTTGAACTTTTTTGAAGGATATTGGCAGCCCACCCTTATTGCTAACTTCAATAAAACCGAAGAGAGATAGAAGTATGTTTGAAAGAGTATTGTATCCATTTAATATTTTTGTTTGTTTCTGAGTTGGCAGGAGATGTATGATCCAACTTGATACCCTTTTGCTTTGATCCTAGCCATCCACATATTTTCCTCTTTTTTTTTTCATGTGGTTTAACTTGATCAAGACGTAATTAAGGAATTTTAAAATGAGGCATCCTGCCTTAAAACAACAGCAGATGGCGACACCCTTATTTTTTAATAACATTACTCCTTTTTGTTGTGTATCTTTCAGTGCATTAAATGCAACTCAACAACAATAAAGGCAGTCCTTTTGAAACTTTGACAGCCTGCTTTGAAGGGTTGTTCATAGCCCACTGAAAATTGCAAAGAACAGCTGGAACTCCACCTTTTCTTCGTACACACTGGCGGCTAGGATTTCTTTTCTTCTTCCTTTTTTATTTCTTTCTTTTCTTCTGGTTTTGCTTCTGCTTCTTCCTTTTTTTTCTATAAATAGAGTAGACCCTCCCTATGTATTGCATCTCAAAACAAACGCAGCTTCCTCTTTCTCGGCTGCCTACAGTAGCCTGTTCTAGGAGTTTTCATTTGATAGCGGTAGTATCTTTTGATAGCTATAGCTATAGTTCTCAAAACAAAGCTCGGCTTGCTTCTAGTTCTCGCGGAGTGCCGACGGAGGGTTGAAGGTGATCGGAGGACAAGAACTTAGCTTGTTGCTGTTTTCCTAAGGTGCCGGCGAAAGGAGAGATCGGGCTTTGACACTAGAGGCGTCGAAGGCGAGAGTTAGAGGCAATCGGAGGTGCCGCAAGGAGTTCGGCAACTTAAGTAGCGAAGGGATCTTCAATCAGAGTAAGCATGTTTGCGACATTCCTCTTATTGCTTTTGAATCATATATGACATGCTCTGAAGTTTATTTGTTGTCTCATTTCCTTCGCCAACCTAGCTGCTGTCGAGAGAAAGCAGAGGCCGGAGCTTGTTTTGTTACGGTGTTTGGTGGTGAAACAAACGTGAGTTTCGGGACGGCGAAGGAGCCATATCGGCAACGACGAGGCTGTGCTCCTTCGAGGTATACTTCTCTGCAGTCTCGCCTTCAGTTTTGCACAGTCGTTGGCTTCTTTTAGCGGGCGCGGCCGCTACTGGAACGGGCTTGAAGCGCGGTGGCGGTATTTGGCTTCGGCTTTGCAGCAGTGGCGGCGGAGTTGCAGGCGTTGGTTTGGACAGCGATTTCTTCATCTTCTTGGCCTTGAGGTCGGCGCCGTGGGGGCTCTTGGCGGCGTCGTGGTGGCTCTTTCGTCGTTCTGAATCGGAACAAGAGAGATTGGGGGACGAAGACACGGCTAGTAGCTGCGTCTTCGTCGGAGCTCAGGAGAGGGATTTTTGAGGAGTGAGAGAGATTTGGGCCCTTTCTTTGGGCTCTTCTTTTTTACTCAACCAATTATTCAAACAGGCCCAAGAGAATTTGGAGAGAAGGAAAAAATGGTTTTTTTTTTTTTTTTTCCTTTTTTTTTTTTTACCAAATCTTGAATTCACCTTTTATTAATACAAGTAAATTTCTAAGTCTGATTTTTTTTTCTTTTTCTTTTTCTTGTAGTTGGTGGCCGCAAGAACTTAATGATGGTGATCTTCAAAAGACTGATGCTTTATTCCATCGCTGTATTCAAGATGGGCGTGGTCTCATTAACCAACTTCATGGCAGATTTTGCCCCAAACGAAATGCTTTGAGTATTTGCAAAGTTCGAAATCTATTGTCTTCTTTCTTTCAGTTTTGACATCTCCATCAGCCCGACTAAAGACCATCCTCAGAGAGTTCATCCAAAAATCTGACAGCAGCCTATCTAAGACTTTATTTGAGTGATGTTTACTTTGCACTTCAGGTGGCTCAATTGGCTTTTAATCAGATTTCGGGTGCGCTCGGATCTGGGCCATTGTGAGTCCAACCTTTGAAGATTGCTGGTTACATTTTCTCTTTGCGCGCATTCGAGCAGGCTAGATGACTCAATGGTGTTCTATTATGTTTGGCGAACATGTGTTTCAACTCCACGAGCGAATTCAACTTTAGCTTGGAGAGAAGTGAAGTTGTCGATGCATAGCCGACCTCAATGCCACATGACTCAATTCTTTGACAGGTCTTGGGTGCGCTCAGGCCTGGGATTGTTTGAATCTGGTTTGAGTGAGGTTGTTGTTATGTTTGGCATCTCACGAAGTTGGGAGAATTCTGCACAACGGCTCGAGAAGATTGAGTATTTTCTTCTTGATGCTTAAGCCAAGGAGAATGAAGCCATCGTCCGAATTGCTTTGATCAAGGAAGAGCTTGCTATGATAGAGAGGTGGAAGACAGAGATGACGTTGTCCTTCAAGCAAGATAGTGCCTCCTTTCATATTGTCCGAGGTGCAATCCCAGAATTCAAAAGAGAGTTTGACAAACATAAAGTTGCACATGTTGATGAGGAAATGCTGCGGAATTTTGAAGACTTCAGAGTCACTTTTGATCTCTGCTCAGAGAACTTTGGAGGATCAAAACCCATTTACTTAGTATTGGTGCAAACCGCAGTTTCTATCATTTCTCTCTTGATGATTCTTATTTGGTTTGTGATGGATATTTTGACATCTTCTCCAAATGCTTGTGCTTCTTTTGATGGCTTGATTTTCTTCCCAATTTGAGACATATTCGGCTTCACATAATCAACTTAAATCATAACTTTGATTATATAAATTGAAAAGAGTCAAACACAATTCATGACTGAACCTAGAAATTATCTAAGCTGCCTACGTACCCTTTTGAAAGGGATCAAGTCAAAACGTAGTTCATAGAATCAATAGGTGTTTGAGATTGGGTGTCGTGCACAGTTTATACTCATGCGGGCCAGGAGTAACATGCAGTTTAGGCTCGTGCGTCAAGGAGCTGTCATTATACGCTTCATTTTGTTGTTTTTCTTCATTTCTGGTTTCTCATCTGACTCATCTTTTCGGCTTTTCTGCTTTTCATTTTTTTTTGCTTTTTTGCTTTTCTGCTTTTCTATTTTTTTTTTTTTCTGTTTTTCTATTTTTTGGCTTTTTTTTTTAAATAACTATACACATATATACATGCTTCAACTTCTACCACCCTTCAAGGATAGTAGTACTTCAAGAACTTTCCGTTGAGAGTGATAACAATTGGCCTCCTTGCAGCGAGGGCCATGTCTCCAATTTGAAAAGAGGGCGCTCGCACTGCTTTGTTGAAGGATCTTGAAGGAAGAGCTTGATAGTATTCCAATTTTTGCTGGACTTCTAGTCTCTCTTCATCCAGAGTTTCCAGTTCTTTGGGGCTTAAGTGCGAATTCTCTTCTCCAACGACCATTTTCTCGCAGGAGGTGATATGGTTTGCTGTGACATCGTCTTCATCTTTTCGGCGAGGATCTTTGCAATCAAAACACGTCATTATGCTTTCATTTCTCTGGCGTATGAAGGCTATATTCTCTGCAACGCTTGTTGTGATAACGCCACTTCTAACGAGACTTGCAATTTCACGACGCACTTGACTTTGAGTAGTATGAGGAAGAGGAACTGGATTACTAGCACTATTAGTAGTGTAGTAAGAGGAAGCCACACTTTCTCTATCTTCTTGATCTATGGCATCTCGTGTGAAGATGGTGGTCTTCATTTGAGCTTTCATTTTTTTTCCCACATGACATAATCAAAGTGGTGTATCTTTTCATTCGAGGAGGGATCAAACTTCTCCATTTCTCTGTTATGTGCAGTTCATCACTCCCTTTTGTCTTGCTTCGTTTCCATGATTTGCCTTTGCCAAGTCTTTTAAAGACAGATACTTGTTGAGCTTCTCTTCTACCCATCCTATTGAAAATAGAAACCCTTTGGGTTCTCCGATTGCTTGAAGATTCCAGGATTTGCTTGGTGCTAGCATAGTTAGCAGTGGCTCTCTTGATGGCAATTCGAATGGGGCTTTGCACTGTATATCCCAAACCTGCTTTGGAGTTTTGGCCTGCGTTATCAGTCTTTTCCAAATGAGACCTTGACATAGAGCTTTCTTGAGGATTGTATCCAGCATTCACGAGGAGTTTATATGCCTTCGGACCAAAGTGCTTTGAGAGTTCTTTGTTTGAGAGATCTTCATGCTCTGTGATGCTACTTTGCTTTGGTCGGACAAACCCTTCAAATGGTTGGTGAATTGGCTTCTTGGCATCAATCTTCGTTAAAGGCATGGTGAATCCTTCCATCTTCAGAAAAGATTCTTCTTTCTTTTTCTCCTGGCAAGATCTCAACTCGTCATGTGATGTATCATCTTTCACCATTGAGACTTTGGTTATTTCCAAATAGAACTTAGCATCAGCAAAATGTGATTCTGCTTCCGTAAACGGCTTTTGATCACCAACCACTTTTCTTATGGCACCATTTTGATAGTACTTGAAGCATTGGTGCAATGTAGAAGGAACAACACCATTTTCATGAAGCCATGGTCGACCCAGAAGCATATTATAGGACGTCTTGGCATCGATAACATGAAGCAACGCTGTCGAATCCATGTTCTGCATCAGCAATCGCAACCTTATAGTTCCAAGAGCTCTTTGCCCTTCATGATTGAAACCTTGGATCATCAATCGACTGTTTGACAGCTCATCTACTTGGATTCCCAATTGCTTCAAAGTCATTAGTGGCAAAATATTGACCGCCGAGCCTCCATCGATGAGAATTCGATTGACCTTCTGCTCCTGTGTATAACAACTCACGAACAATGGCCTGTTATGAGGTTCAGATCCAAGCTGCAAGTCTTCATTGGAGAATGTGATTGCCAATGCATCATCGTCTTCATCCATATTTAGCTCAGGTTCTTCATCTACTTGATTGGATGTATCATACAGAGCTCCAATACCTTCTATTATGTCATTCAAGTCGGTGGAGACCATATTTACAGCAGTATCATCTTCTTCAAGAGATATTTTCCCTTCTCGAGCTAACCGCATGACCTTGTCTTTGAAGATGAAGCAATCATGTATGGGGTGCCCAACCAGACGATGGTATTTGCAGTAACTTGGATCGTCTGTCCTCCCTGCTTCATTTGGTCGCTTCATTTCTGGCAACTCGATAAGCTTTTCTTTGATCAGGTCATCAAAAATTCCTGAAACATCAGAGTCTAAGAATGGATATTGTTTTTGTTGCATTTCTTTCAAGGTAGGTCTTCTTTGCCCCACGTCTCGGGAAGAGTTCTGATTGTCTCGTGAAGTGTTCTGGTTGCCTTCTTGTCCAGCTTCTCTCTTTAAGAATTTCACCGAAGTTGCCTTAATCGCCATGGATTCTCTCTTTGGTGTTTCATCGGATGGTTTGCTTCCTTTCTTGAATTCTGGCTTGAATTTGCGAGGTTCTCGGATGGGTGGTTCTTCGATCCCGCTTGCCATCATGCTCAACTCCATATCATGAGCTCTTGTAGCAAGTTCTTCGAATGTTCTAGGCTGGATTCCTCGCAAGATGTATTGCAAGCCCCAATGCATCCCTTGAATACACATTTCGATGGCAGATGATTCAGACAATCGGTCCTTACAGTTGAGACAAAGGTTTCTCCATCGGTTGATGTAGTCAATGACTGGCTCTTCTTTGAATTGACGCGAACTTGTGAGCTCCACCATGCTGACAGTTCTTCTAGTGCTATAGAAGCGGTTGAGGAACTCATGCTCCAGTTGTTCCCAACTATCAATTGAGTTTGATTCTAAGTCGGTGTACCAATCAAAGGCATTATCTTTTAATGAGCGAACAAACTGTTTGACCAAATGATCTCCATAAGTACCAGCGTTGTTGCATGTTTCAATGAAATGAGCCACGTGTTGTCTCGGATTTCCTTGGCCATCAAATTGTTGGAATTTGGGGGGCTGATAACCAAGAGGCATCCTCAAGTCGTCGATTCGCCGAGTATATGGCTTGGAGTAGATCAATGATGACTTTGAGTTTCTAGCAGAGTTACTCTTCATTGTTGCTTCGATGAACTCTTTGAGTTGGTTGATGGGAATGAGGCCACCAGACGAGAAGAGAGTGTCATTTCCTGAAGGCTTTTTTCCATCACTCTTTGGCTTATCTTTGGAGATTTCTTCATCGTTATTCTCTCCATCTTCTTCGCTTTCTTTGCCTTCCCTATCGTTGTTGGCGTGGCTTGAATCTCTTTTTTCTCCCTTTTCTCCTTTGAGCTTTGCAATCTGGGCATCTTGCTCTTGGATGTGCTTGGTTAGAGATTCAACCATCTTTGTTAAGTTCAAGAGTTGTTCCTCCATGGTGGAAGTGTTTGTCATCATGACACTTGCATGGAGTTGATAATTTTCAGTAGGGAATGTGAAGCTTCTCTTAGAGTTGTCATCTTCTTCATGGATAGATGGAAGATGAAAGATCGGCTTGGATACTCCTTGCATCGATTTTGATTTGCTTCGCGTTATCATACCGACGCTTGCCGAAGAAACTTTGGATGAAGCTGGAGCAGCTGCATTTGATTGAGTAGACATAGTTCAAGATTTTTGGTGAAGAGTAGAGATGAAAGGTAGAGATGTCCCACCGGGCGTGCCAAAATTTGTAAACACAAATTTTGTATTTCAATTTGATAAAATACAAAATGCGTTACAAAGATAATTTGATAGATATGAAGATAGATTTATGCGGGTTGCAATCTCTAGTTAATCCTCTGATTCTTCTCTTCCATTTGATTCTTGAACAAACTCGAAGGTTCTTGAAATACTTGTTTTGATGACGCCAATCCAAAGGACTTAAGTCATGATTTTGGATTGAACATTGAACTTGATTTGATTTGAGAACATTCTTAGAATTTGTAAGAATGCCTTGAAGCTTTTGAACTTGATTTCTTTGGATACTTGAAGATCACTTCAAAGATTTGCAGGAATACTTGAACATTTGAAGAAATACTCGAAGATTTGAAGATACTTAAATACTTGAAGATTTTGAAGTATACTTGAAGATTTGAATGCTCAAACGATTGAAGATTTGAAGGAGACTTGAACATTAGATAGAATTCTTCAAGATACTTGAATACTTGGAAGAATATTTGAACTCTTCAATTCTTCGCCTCTTCTACTTGTGATACTAGAGAGAATTCTTTGTGCTCTTCGATCTTCCACTCCTTCACGTTTTATAATGAGCACCCCAAGCCCTCTATTTATAGATTTTAGAGATGGGCTTCATGGGCTTTGTGGGCTTTGGGCCTCCATGCATGGGCCTTAGGGCCTTAGGTGTCCATGAGCCCATTAATTTATTTATGTTAAATATTAATTATATATCTATTTAATTTAGGAATAAAATCCCATTTAATAAAATAGAAAATATAATTGAATATTTAATTCATGAATTTACACGTGGCACGATTTAATTCGACGACAAATTTAATTGTCTACAGTGAGTTACGACTTACGTACACAGCGCTCGCTGCGTGTGTGAGAGAGAGACAGGTTTCGCTGTCGGAATTGGCGAGTTTACGACTTACGCACACTAATTTGGTCAGTTGAGTACAAGCAATTTTAGTATCATTAGAAAAAAACAATCAACTCTTGCGGGATTAAAATTGATAAGCAAGTCACCCATGGCCATGGCCCACTAGAATTTTAAAATCTAATAAATTTCCTTCATTTTAATTTGCCCTTAAGATATTGCGTTTTGTTTTTTAATTTACGAGACTAAAATTACCACACTAATTAACGAGATTGAGAATACCTCTCAACATTTCCTAGCTGACTATGCATATATGTATATCACATTTTGCCAAAACGCTAAAAGAGAAGTGAATCTGCCACTAAGCAGTCGAATCTTCAAGGATTCAAAAGTCAACGGGTTGGACTTATTAGACCAATTAAATCAGCTATTCTAATCACAACACATATATTTTCAAATATAAAAATAACAACACATAACGATATAGTATATACTCCTCCGTCCCGCAAAGCTTAAAGAATTTCTTTTTGGCATGAGTTTTAAGGAGTTAGTATTTTGTGTGTTAAGTGTGGTAAGTGAAAAAAATGAAAAGATGAATAAAGAGAAAAACTTTTACGGGACAATCCGAAAAAGAATATTGTCCAAGCTTCACAGGACGGAGTAAGTAATAAATTTGAAGATAGAAAATAAATACGTGGTTGTTATGTGTTCACATACATGGGGGTTGGGGTTGTGTTTATATGTTTTGGTCGATCTTGTCTTAGCTATGTGTTGATTCATTTTATGATTAAACTATCCAACATGGATTAGGCGTTCAACATGAAAGGTAATTAATTAAATTATCAAAATCTAGTAAATCCAGCAACATTATTATGATACAGTAACCTGAATTCAAATTATAGCATAAATCAATATATCCGAAATTCAAAACATAAGACATGCAACTATCAAGTGCATGTGCCTAATGGTTAATTCGATTGAGTGAAAAGAAAATCACGTTTTATCAATTGAGAAACTAAATGAAATTGAATGTTGGGTTTAGTCTTATTTTACTTTAACCTTTTCCTGCAATTACAATTAAATTAATCTCGATCAAATTAAACCTACCAAATAGAACGAAACGAAATATATTGACTCTTTCGGCCGTGCAATCCAACAGCTTTCGATTGGCCACAAATAAACAAGCATGTTAACGTTCTTGGTCGATCTAAACTGTAAAGTCTGTAACAAAAAACAAAATAGAATTAATTAAATGACAAGAAATCTTTTCTGTTAATTCTTTGGTGGAATTAACCCACGATTGAAAGGTTTTCGATGTGTACGTGTAGTAAAAACAAAGATTTTCCCTGCTCTATATTTCACATGGTGAACTATAGCCACAAATTTTAACCACGTCAAATCTTCACTATTTCTAAATCTGTTGGCTTAGAGCGATTCAGCCTAAGAGGATACTATTCCTTTAGTGCATTAATTTTTTATTTGTAACATTTCTGTCGTTGTTGTCAGCACAACTTCTGGAACGATCCGTGACCTAATTGCATTTTTGCTTGTAACAATCAGAATTTATGGCCTGTGGACCCGGGGCAAACGGGCTATATATAGAATAATATTATTAAACTATATTAATCATAATAGTATTGCAAATGTGACAAAAGAATAATTAATAGTATGGTGTAATTGCATATTTCCTAGCCGACACATATATGTCCCGTTTATATTTATTCCTTGGCCTTTGAAGATTATGGGCTGTGTATTTGGTGGGTGGGAAGTTGGAATTAACATTATTACTTATATCAAGATACTTATATATACATATGCGAATCTGTATAATTTTTTTGAATATATTCTAATATTCGATCCAAAAAATGTACTCTAGTCTTTGTTAAATAACCACTTTCACTTAGTAAAATCGCATAAACTTTACAAACACAATTTTTTAGTCACCTTTGTGTATACTGCCGGCAAACTATCCTTGTTAAAAAAAATAAGTATAATTTGTGTCTCAATTTTCACGATATTTTAAAAAATATCCTTACTTTTTGTTTTAGACGGCCCCACCGTAACGATGTGCCCACCATCTCCCCCTGCAACTTCCACGACGTCTCCTGCAACTCCTCCCGCGCCGCCGCAATACCCTCCCTAAAAACCCTCGATCTCTCCCACAACATCTATGGCGACATCGCGCTCCTCTCCGGCGCTGCATTCCCCTTCCTGCAGACTCCAATTCAACAACCTCGTCGGAATCCTCCCTGAATTCAGCTCCAAGAACCTAGTGCATTTGGATCTCGCTAGAAACAACATCTCCGGCAATTTCTCCAAATTCAGCAACTGCTCCAGCTTGCAGCACCTCGATTTATCCTCCAACAGATTCTTCGGTGACGTCGGCGACTCCCTCTCCTCGTGCCGGAGCCTCGCCTTCCTCAACCTCACCGACAACCGCCTCACTGGTGCCCTCTCTTCGCTGCCATCCGCCGGCGCCCTGCAGTATCTATACCTCCAGAAAAAGCGACTTTTAAGGGGTCATCTCACCGTCCCTCTCCAATTCCTGCGCCACCCTAATTGAATTGGATCTCTCCTCCAACAACTTCACTGGCTCCTTATCAGAAACCCTCGCGACATGTTCTGCTCTAACTCTCCTCGACATCTCCAACAACAACTTCTTCGACGAATTGCCCGTCGCAGCACTCTTAAAAATGAGCAATTTGAGTGGTGTTGTCCTTCAATATTTCGTCAGAAATTTGCCGGATTCCTTGTTGAAGCTGCAGAATTTGGAAGTTTTGCATGTGAGTTCCAACAATATCTCCAGCTTGGCCCGCCTAAAATTAAAAAAAAAAAGGAAAGGAAATGGCGTTTAGGCGCCGTTTAACAGAGGGGTTTAAATGCCCCTTTGTTTGGGAAGTTTAGGGGGTCCAATCAACTAGATCGAGTCTGGGGGGTCAAAGCTCTAGAGGGTTTAGTTCATGGGCACCTTTGACCTTTTTAAAATGATGTCAACTTATTTTTATTTTAAAAAATTCTGAGTATTGAAAAAGTTTTAATTATGGCTCTAGATCAAGAAATCGATGATAGAAAGATGAATCAATTCATTGAATTAATTATTGCACGTAGGGGTGAGCAGCCGGTCCGGACCGGACCGAACCGACGAAACCGATGACCGAATTTTCAATATTTTTTGGATCGAAACGCACCAACTAAAACCCTAGGACCGAACCGAAACCGCCATTGATTCTCGGTCCGGTTTGGTCCAAAACCGACAATTTTTAAAATATTAAAAATATTAATAAAAACATTAGAAATTAATAAAAATATTAATATATTAATAAAAATATTAAATATATATTTAAAATATATATATTCAGTTTTCGTCGGTTTTGGCCTCCCCGAGACCGGGACCGGGACCGAACCGAAATATTTTCGGTCCAAAAAAATAGGATCGGACTGGACCAATACATGGACCAAAACCGACTCGGACCGAAAAAACCGATCGATTTGATCCGATCCGTCGATTTTGGTCCGATTTTGCTCACCCCTAATTGCACGCATTTCATGTGGATCTTTTTTTTTCCACCTAAACCCCGGGCCATAATTTACAACTTCTTTTCGAAGTACGGAAAATTTTGAAAATAAAAAAACCACCAGACGTCATTATACTCCCTTCACTTTGTTGCTTAGGTGGGACATTTTTCTGAAAATATCACGAAAATTGAAGATGTTTTTCAAAATATTGCAAAAGTTGCATTGGATAAGCAAACTATACTTATCCGTAAAATATAAAATCATTTTGTTTATTATTTGGTGTTCTTTTATTTTCGTTTTACTTCAATCTTCTCTGTTTCATTCATTGAAATTACGCTTACTTAGATGGATAAATTTATTCATGGAAAAGGATAGATAACAAAAATTTATGCCTTTAATTATCTCATTTCTTTTCCAATATTATGACACAAAAGAGAAGTTTACCATTTTTCCTTTCTTATTTTCACTTCAAGGATAATATTATCCATCTATTTTTGAGTGGATAATATTATACATCCTTGAAGTGAAAATGAGGAAGGAAAAACGATGAACATCTCTTTTGTGTCAAATATTGAAAAAAAAAAGATATTTAAAAGCATAAATTTTTATTATTCATCTTTTTCAATGGATAAATTTATCCATCAGAATAAAATTAATGCACCCTGAAATTGTAGTTTAAACCCCTAAAAACTGTAATTCGTGTTAACCTGAATCGGGTTCATGTTAATTCGCACAAAAATACTTGTATAATCATGTAATCATACAACATGTGTCGTGCAATCATTCGTCAAAACATACAAAGAGTAACCGTCTAACGATGTGTGTGAATTATTAAGGAAAAGGGACAAAAAAAAAATGGGGTCACTACAAGAGGAAAAATTAGAAATTATTATCAATCTTCTTTATGAAAAAGAAAAAGAAAAAGATATAAAGAAATCAAACCTTACAGTTTGTCTTAGATAACATTTGCTTAATTAGTACCAGGCTAAGAGACTACAATGTTGGATCGACGACATTCTTAAGGACCTCAAAGCGGGATTAGCAACTTATATATTTCTAGTCTTGCATCGTAACGAAGAAAGCAAACTATAAACGTATAAAACATGTTATAGAAATTTAGCACGACGATATAACAACATTGTTTAATATACAATAAATAAAAAAATACTCATATTTTCTTTAAGGGCCTCAAGCGGATATATAGCAACTTATTTATTGTCTTGCGTCATAATGAAGAAAGCAAACTATAAGAAACATATAAAACATGTTAGAAGCTTAGCGAGACGATGATATATAAAAACATTGTTTAACATACGATAAATAAATAAAAAAAACTCATATTTTCTTTAAGGGCCTCAAAGTGGGATAGCAACTTATTTCTTGTCTTGCATCCTAATGAAGAAAGCAGACTATAAGAAACGTATAAAACATGTTAGAAGCTTAGCGAGGGTGACGATATATAACAATATTGTTTAATGTACAATAAATAAGAAATGAATCGCGCCTCAAAGCGGAACAGCAACTTATTTCTTGTCTTGCATCATAATGAAGAAAACAAGCATATAAAATATGTTAGAAACTTAGCGATGCGATGATATATTATAACAACATTATTTCATATACGATAAATAAAAGAAGATTCGCGTTTTTTTAAGGGCCTTAAAGTGGGATAGTAACTTATTTCTTGTCTTGCATCATAACGAAGAAAACAAACTATAAGAAGCATATAAAACATGTTAGAAGCTTAGCTGAGAGAAACTACTTTGACGTGGAGTTGTGGACAAGAAGTGTACGTTGTGCAAAAGCAGTTGAGTATACGTTAAAGATGGGATATATTTTGTTCAATTGGGTTGCAACTTTCTTGTATAATCATATTTGGTAAAATAACGTAATTCACTTGGCAATTAGAAAAACATATATTTAATGTTATCTTTGTATTGTTTATTTCAATTAGTCAAAGTTTTAAATAAATTGTTACTCTCTTTTTGCATGTAGTTGGGAAATTATTTGTGTGTTGACTACTTGAAAGTATAATCTTGCATTTTCGTTCGCAAATATGTCAAGCAAAACTCTGTCAAATAAGAAGCCAACTTTGACTCAAAATGAGAAAAGGGTGTGAGTTGGGTTTGTGACTCAAATAAAGGAATAGATGGTGTAATACTAATATGTGAAAGTTACTCAAGAGAGAAAAAAAAAAAAAAAAAAAAACAATTATATAAGGAATGATTCCACTGAGATCTTTTATATATGGAGAGATCTTAGATTAATTTGTAGGTGTTGATTTAATGAATCCTATGGCTGATACTCTCTTTGTCCACGAAATGAGTACTCATTTGAGGTGGCACGGATTTTAAGAAATTGATTAAGTGAAATAAGGGTCCACTTTTTTTGTGAGTGAGTTGTGTGAGGTACATTTACCAAAAAAGGAAATGGTACTTATTTGGTAGACGAACCAAAAAAGAAATATGGGTACTCATTTTGTAGATGAGGGAATATTTAACTGGAGGGGGGGAAATTTCACCTGGGTTCGAATCTTGGAGGGAGCGAAAATTTTGTTAATTTTTTTTAATATCGTTATTCGGCACTACATATTGCCTTATTCATTAGTCCCACATCTCACGAAAAATAACAATCTCAGTTAGAATCGTGTGAGAAAGTTATTTTTCGTGAGAAATAAGAGCCATTATAAATTTATGAATAATTTGCTTGTAATACACAAACATTCAGTCAATTGGTGAAATCTGTGTTCCCTTTAATATTCAAATCCAAATTTGGATAGTTATTTGTGCATTATAAGAAGCTTATTCATAAATTTTATTGACTTATTCATATCAATTCTCATTCTCACAAAAGATGGCATTTTCACTAAATCATTTCTCTCTCTCTCTCTCTCTCTCTCTCTCTCTCTCTATATATATATATATATATATATATATATATATATATATATATAGGGAGAGGATCAAGAAAGAACCATAAATAAAAGAAGACCGGAGAACCATTTTCAGCCATTCGATCATCAAGATATATCTACGGTGGATGCATCATCTTGTTGGATGAATGCAGATCCTGAGTTCGAATCCTGAAGAGAACATTTTTTTAAAAAAGATTTAGTGCATTAATTTTAACAGCGAATGCATTAATTTTTACAGTGGATGCATTAGATTTGATGGTTCTCCCGTTCTCACAAATAATGTAGTTCTCTCTAGAACCACACCATATATATATATATATATATATATATATATATATGGGAATGCTAAAATAAGAACGCTTCTTAAAATATAAATTAGGAACCATTTTCAGCCCTTAGATCATCAAGATCTACGGTTGATTCATCACCTTGTTGGATAAATTCATGGTCCTGAGTTCGAATCCCAAAGGTAGCAAAAAATTATTTTTCGCAATTCATGCCTTTATACAGTTTATTCATGCGTGTTATACATAAAATTCATGCATTTTTGCTGGTTCGTAATTCTTAAAATAAGGGTGGTTTATTGAATAACCGCCCCATATATATATATATATATATATATATATATATATAGGGTGTGGTTATAATGAGAACCACACTTATCGTGAGAACATAAGAACCATTAAAATCAATGCATCTGCTATATAAATTAATGCATTCACTATTAAATTTAATGCATCCAAAAATAATAAAAATTTTGCTCCCTTCAGGATTCGAACCCAGGATCTGCATTCATCCACCAAGATGATGCATCCACCGTAGATCTTGATGATCGAATGGCTTAAAATGGTTCTCCGTTCTAATTTTATTTAGTGGTTCTTATTTGAACCTCTCCCTATATATATATATATATATATATATATATATAGGGGTGAACTAGAAAAACACTCTTAAGTGTATAAAATATAAATGTTTCTTAATGTACGAATTTTATGTAGAACACGTATGAATTTATCCAACAGAGTTACGAATTGCGAAAAATAAGTTTTTGTTACCTTTGAAATTCGAACTAAGGACCACGAATTCATCCAACAGGGTTACGAATCAACCATAGATCTTGATGATTTAAGGGCTGAAAATTATTTATATTTTATACACTTAAGAGTGTTTTTATTCTAACCATCCCCTATATATATATATATATATATATATATATATTCACCGTTGCTTTGAAATTTCAACATAATTGTTCGTAAAAATTTTTTAGTTAATTATTTATTTGTTAATCAGGCTTGTTCGAGAGCATTATAATACATGTTCAATAGAATTTAGAAAAAAAAAATGTTTTGAATAAAAATTGAATATTTAATGAATAAATAAGAAAAAAATGTAATGAATAAAAGTTCATATGTTTGTTTAGGTCGATTATAGATATGTTTCCTGACGCAACAAATTAATTACCTTCGATAAATCTGTAAAAACAGTTCATCATAATTAAGAAGCTATTCATTAAAAAAACAATAGCATGACTTAAAAAATATAGAACACCAAAACAAATTAACATTGGATAAGTCGAACGTAAAACAATATAATTTGAACATGCAAAACAAATATATGGACATATTAAACAGAACTGGGTATAGCAATCGTGATTTTAGAATATGACTTATAAAAGATAGAAGATTGAAACAAATTAACGTATTGATAGGTAGTAAATAAATCTTCCATAAATAAAAAGATTAACATCAACATATTTATAGAAAAATGGTTTATGAATATTTGATTATTACCCATATGACCTTTTAATTAATTAAGGGAGCTGAAAATCTAGAAAAACACGAGGCATTAGATTATAAGAAATAAAGGGATAGGATTACTTCTCAATTCTAAATATATTTATCTTTCCCAGTTGAACATTTTCCTATATATATATATATATATATATATATATATATATATATATATATATATATAGGGTTGGGTTTCGGTAGTATCCAAGCTTATAATAGATCCATAAATCCAAATCTAGACCACACATTCATGACATGTGGCGCATCAAGATGGTGACACGTGACAAGACATTTCAAGGCAAAATCTGGAGAGGGGTAAAATTGAAATGTAATTTTTGAAATTAAAAAAAAAATTAGATTTTCTCAAAATAGGTATATTTTAGATGCATAAAGTTTCATACGAGAATATTTCATATAAAAATGCATAAATTTTCATATAAAAATGCATAAGATTTCACCCCACCCCCCACACCCCTGAACCCCACCCCCACCCACCCCCTACCCCCCCACCCCCCAAAAAAAAATTTATTTTTTTTAAAACTGATTTAATAGACCACTGACCCACCCCTACCCCCCCCCCCCCCACCCCCCCCCCCCCCGCCAAAAAAAAATAAAAAAATATTTTTTTATTTTCTCAAAAACTGATTTTCTGACCACTGACCCCCCCCCACCCACCCCACCCCCCAATTTTTTTTTTTTTTTGAAAAACTGATTTTTACATGCATAAAAAAATTACATGTTTTACATGCATATACTTTCGCACAGAAATGCATATACTTTCACACAAAAATGCATTACATTTTTTGAAAAAATATAATTTTTTTTGGGCTGGAGGGTGGGTGGGGGGTTAGCGGTCAGAAAATCAGTTTAAAAAAAATTGGGAGGGTGGGTGGGTCAGCGAATCAACAATCAGAAAATCAGTTTTGAAAAAAAAAATTGGGGGGGGGGGGAGGTGGGGGGTCAGTGGTCAGAAAATCAGTTTAAAAAAAAATTGGGTGGGGTGTGGGGGGGTGGGGTGGGGCAGGGGTAGGGCAGGGGTGGGGTGGCGAAAATACCAGATTTATTAAAATGAAATGCATTTTTTGTATAATTTAATGCATTTTTATGTAAAATCTTTATGCACTTTTGTTTGATTTTATATGCATGTGAAACATGACTATTTTGGGGGGTGGTAATGGGGAGGGTTGGGGGTGGTGTGGGGTGGGTTGGGGGTGGTGCGGGGTGGGGTGGTGAAAAATACCAAAACTGTAAAAATCAAATGCATTTTTCTGTTCAAAGTGATGCATTTCATGTGAAAACTTTATGCATCTTTGTGTGAAACTATATGCATCTAAAATATATCTATTTTAAGAAAATCTAAAAAATATATATATTTTTTTTTAATTATTAAATCCAAAAATTACATTCCAATTTTACCCCTCTCCATATTTTGCCTTGAAATGCCTTTATGCATCTTGATGCGCCACATGTCATAAATGTGTGGTCTAGATTTGGATCTACGGATCTATTATAAGCATTAGATACTACATGATCCCATTCCTATATATATATATATATATATATATATATATATATATTGTGTTGGAAAACATATCTACAATCGATCTAAACAAACATATGAACTTTTATTCATTACAATTTTTTCTTATTTATTCATTATATATTCAATTTTATTCATTACATTTTTTTCTAAATTCTATTGAACATGTATTATAATGCTCTTGAACAAGTTTGATTAACAAATAAATAATTAACTTTTTTTTTACGAACAAACTTTTTATTTTATTAAAATTTCAAAGGCAATTGATGAATATGGAAGGTGATTAAATGTGAAATGATTCTGTGCATTAAAAGTTACATGATTACCCCTATTAAAAGAAGAAAATATTTCAATTGAGTTCTTTGAATTTAATTTCACAATTTTTCTAAATTTTGTTTGTCGTTAGATTAATATCTAACCAAGACGAATGAGTCAGATTTATTTTTGATTCTATATCTTATAGGATTTCTCGATATTGAGAAAGAATGGATCAAATGAGAAAGATCCTTAAAATGAGAAACGAGATTAATCTGAAACATCAAATATTAAAATTTGATTATTGATATTAATAATGTGAATTGAGATTAACGAATAAGGCAATAAAACATACGAACAATATTAATCTCGGGTTTATAATGCATGAATAGCTAATTAGTAACTTGGAATACTTGACTCGAATCATATACGTATCCTTATCCGTAGACGTAAAGAGTAGAAAAAAAAAAAGAGCACTTAATTCTCAACTCTCAATCATTCCTTTCGAAACTGCGAAGGTGAGAGGCCCCCTAAAAGAATAAAAAGTAAAAGCAAAAAGTAGTGATATTTAGGGAAAGAATGCTGAATGTAGCACAACGAAATGTGTGATGGAGGTAAAGGTTAAAAGTAGGAGAAGCCTAATCCATATATCCCAAGTTCACGAGATAAGCAAAACTTCACGAGTATGTCGACCCAAAATCAAAAGACGGCTAACTCACTCCACATGTCGCTTCATCATTCACTTCATTTCCATTAATGTGGTCCAATGTTATGTTGCATTTTTCATTACTACCATACACAACTCAACTATTTTGTCACTAACTTTGTTGAGATGTCTTTCAATTTTGTGTCCTCGACTATGGGAGAATTATTTAATTTGTGGTTTGCCTTGTTGGTAACTTGGTAATAGTTAGTATCACATGAGATAACGGCAATTAATTAGCTTAGATAGAAATTCTTGCCAAATACATCATAGAAGTTTCCCTAAAATTTGATTTGTAGGCGTGTCTTTGTCTTTGTCTTTTCTTTCTATCTTACTCTTTCTTTTATGAGAATTAGACATTCACTCACACTCACACACTTTTACTTTAGGACAATTGTTTTACCAATTAAGTTATGCTTTATTGTTGTTTTTGCTTGAATTACTAGTGTTAAATTTTAGAGATGCGGAAATTAAGTATCATATCTTTCCATATGTATCATAAAACTTACTCTTCTAATAATTGAATATGTATATATTAATGAGGCATTGCTCTAATGGTAAAGCTAAGATACTCAAAGACACTCCTTTGTAAGAGACATTAGGTTCAATCCCGCCTGCGTGCGGTGATGTTTTTCCACTTTAGGTGGTGTTGTATTTCCGCCTACGTGTGGTGTTGTATTGTTTGGTGTTGAGGTTTCACACGCAGGACGTTTCTCGTCTGCGTGCAGTGATGTTTTTCCACCATTTGGGTGGTGGTGAGATCCCGCCTGCGTACGTGTTGTATAATTGATTATATTTAGATACCTCAAGTAATTTCAAAAAAAAAATGAATATGTATATACTCTAATAATAAATTACAAAAAAATTGAAATTAAATCTTAAAAAATAATTATATACCCTTAAGCATGAGAAATTCTAATTAACAACTATAGAACTAAACTAAGATGAAACAAAAACTAAAACAATTAAGGAAAGTGGGATAGCAGATCAGTAAGAGATTTATTTGCTACATGTTTGATTGAGATCACAAATTAAGTAGCTAGGTTTCCTTCCCATACGAATGTTGTGCTATATTATATTACACAAATACTCATGTGTAACCGGTTGCACTGTGCAATTGATTTTCAGAATGACACTACTTCATTCGGGAAATGACATTTGAACATTTCCGAATGACACTACTTCAACATATACAAATGACTTCAAAAACCAATTGCACGGGAGAATGCCTCATTATATCATAGGGTCGGTATTCTTGGACTATCAATGTATTTAAATACATTGCTTAAGAAACTACGTACACACTTTGTAACTATTGAAACACAAAATGAAATACCATACAAATTAATGGATTTTGTCTTAAAATACATGTGGTGCTCTCGCCTCTCCGTGGCACAAGTATATATCATGTGTTGGACAACCTACCACATTCAACAAACAGAAAAAGTAGAAGAAAAATGGAAGTTTTGGAATTATTTGTTATTTATATTTGCGGCTACATTTTTTATTTTCTTTTTCGATCCAAAAGATTGCTATTTTATTGCTTTTAATTACATTAATTGTGCCCTTATGAATTTCTATCTTTTCTTGATCAATAAATGTGGAGAGTGGAGTCCACAAATAAATTATTGGTAGGTGGACACTTGCTAGAAATTATAGTAATTGTTTTAGTACCTATTGTAGGAACAGGATCCTACTAAGCATAGAATTTTATGAAAACCAGGGGCGTATGTACCTTAGTTGTTTCCTCGTGAGA
Source organism: Salvia miltiorrhiza (assembly GCF_028751815.1). Lineage (NCBI taxonomy): Eukaryota > Viridiplantae > Streptophyta > Magnoliopsida > Lamiales > Lamiaceae > Salvia > Salvia miltiorrhiza. Next base: position 24,120,272 of record NC_080393.1, on the reverse strand, counting down.
TCTACTCTACCAAATTATTTCAGATTCTATTGCAATTTTTGCACAGATAAGGAAATCCAATTTTATAATACACATAATATTTTAAGTTGGGTCACCTCTTCCTGATACGATAGATTGATGCTAAATAGTCACATTGTATGATAGATTGATGCTAAATAGTCACATTGTGGTCACCCACAATTTACCTAACTAGAAAATAATTAAATTTATTTAACTTATTTTTTAAAATAAAAATAAGATTTAGTTATTTTATCGTATTCTCTATATTGTAGTTATTTTTTTGTAATTTTTTGATAATTTTTTATTTTTATTAAAATATAAATTTAAAAAAATGCAAAAAAGTACAATATAGAGAATATAATAAAATAACTAAATTCTATTTTTATTTAAAAAAATAAATTAAATAATTTTTTTTTATTATTATACTAGTTTATAGATGGCCACAATGTGACTTGATAGATTCACTGAATACGATGTGATAGCACAACACAAACGATTATAATTAGACGACTCTAAGTCTCTAATTAAAAGTAGTTCCTTCCAATACGGTTATCTATTTAAATGAGCTTTCAATTATTGAAGATCTAACTGAAAGAAAAATTACAGATGACGTTAATTTTGAATCTCATAATTATTAGAAATATTTGTTGTATAGAAGGCAGCTTTTAATTTTGAGTTAACATCTATTAATTGTTAACTTTAGGTCGTTCTCCACCTTTTTGGAGAAATAATATATAAAACCAACCTTCCAAAAGTAGAATAACTCAAAGCCGAATCTGTGTTTATGTCTAGTAAAAAAAATCATCATGTGTTATATTATGTGTTATATTGTGATCGGAATCATATATATAGACATTAGAGCATCCACAGTTGGATGACTTGATAGCTTACTTGATAAAATGGGGATCACAATGAGTAAGGAGGTCTCAGTGGTATGACTTGATAGTTTACTTGATCTTTTTAATTTTGATTTTTATATTTTTTATTTAAATTTAATTGCACAAATTTAAATAGCACAATTTACTTCAAATTTAAATTGCATTAATTTTAAAATCCTAAAAATTACATAAAAAAATTACGTAAATCTTAAAAAAATTAAAACATATCCTAAAATAACTATTTCGGCCCTAGAGGTCCGAAACGTGCCCAAATGTGCTCGATCAAATCATGTTGCCTGTTGGAGCTGAGCATGTATCTGTCTATATCGGAGAAGTGCATCTATTTGCACATATTCCTCGAAATAAAGCGGGGTTGCTCGAGCACTCTCCGTCGAGTCACTGCTAGACGACCCGTGTCCTGCGTCGTCATTTCTCTAATGAGTAGCTTTTTCACCTTCGTTTTCCACAATCATGTTGTGGAGAATGATGCAACATAATGTCCTTGAGATGCTTGACGTACCAATTCCGCGCCGGACTTCGAATGATTCCCCATCGCTTGAAGCACTGCAAAGGCACGTTCAACATCCTTCTGTGCCGATTTTTGCATCTTTTTGAACCTCGCCTCATTTGGATTGGTCGACATCGGTGTACTCTTGACGAAGCAACGCCACTCTGGATATATGTCGCCGCACAAGTAGTAGCCCATCTGGTAGTAGTGCCGGTTGGTCTCAAAAATCAGCGACGCCGACGTTTCATCCAACACGCCGGAGAACAAAGGCGACTGGTTCAGAACGTTGATGTCGTTGTTCGAACCGGCGACACCGAAGAAGGCATGTCAAATCCACAAATCGTGGGATGCAACGGCCTCCAAGATCAAGGCGGGAAATCCGTGAAGATACTCGGCTCCGTATGCCCGGATGACAGCTCTGCAAAATCTCTTTAGGCATAGACGCCCCATCGTGTCGGCGACCTTGAGGTACTCGTTGAAAGTATCTGCACTGACGCCAGTGGCTAATTGGCGGATAGCCACCGTGCATTTCTGCAAAGGCGTGAGAGAGTCCCGACCTCGTGCATCATGGCTTATCTGAAAGTAACTATCTTCATCTTGCACAGCATCGACGATGCGCAAGAACAACTCCTTCTGCATTAAAAAACGACCTCGAAAAAATGTAGGGCCGTACGTTGGATTGTCATTGAAGAAGTCTTGCGTAAGACGTAAATAGGCAGCCTCACGATCACGGTAGACGTAAGACCGATAATGAACAACACGTTCCAGCTCCAGTTGGGAGTACATTTGAGCAATCAATTATTTCTGCAACTTGCTCTCATCGATGATCTCTTGCGCTACCCCGTCGGCGAAGACGACGAAGTATCATCGAACCATTCGACCATTTTTTGGAAGAAGTGAATGAAAATGTAGTAGAGAAAGAAAGAAAGATTGAAGGTGTGAATGAATTGTAGAAATGAGGGGTATTTATAGGGAAGGAAATAAAAAAAAGTGAGAAAACGGCTAGAATGTCGTTGGGAATCAAAAGGAGAAGAAATTTTTTGCTTTTGGAATCTGCCAATAACCTTTGTAATTTTTCAAAATTCGGATTTTTTTTAATTAGACGCGTGTGTGACACACACCATTCCTTAAAGCTATCAGGTCTTATCTGAAAAATCGAATAGGCCTCGAGTCAGTCGAAGCCACATTGGCTTACTCGATCTATGGGTGACTCGAGTAAATGGGATCGAGTCACCCACTATGGATGCTCTTATGCATAATATTATCTTCTCTAATTATGCGGAAATTTTCTACATTGGTTCTTGACATACATGTATTACAAAAAACCACATGCATCCACTTACCGTCGAGGAATACTTTATATTATATATATATATATATATATATATATATATATATATATATATATATATAGGGTTGAGTTCAACAGAGAATTATCTTTTTCGAGAGAACGAACAAATCTATATATTTTACGAACAGATCAACATAAGTAATGAACAGACGTATTTAATAAAAATATAGAAAAACTCGCCACCAGCAGGATTCGAACCCAGGGCAAATTGTTGTTCATGCGGTACATTGATCTGTTCATTAAAACTATAGATCTGTTCGTTTTTATTTTGCGAATTCTCTATTCTCCACAATATTTAGCTTCTCTGTTGAACCCTTCTCTCTCTCTCTCTCTCTATATATATATATATATATATATAGGGGAAGGCTAAAATAAGAACGCTTCTTAAAATATAAATTAGGAACCATTTTCAGCCCTTAGATCATCAAGATCTACGATTGATTCATCACCTTGTTAGATAAATTCATGGTCCTGAGTTCGAATCCCAAAGGTAACCAAAAATTATTTTTCGCAATTCATGCCTTTATACAGTTTATTCATGCGTGTTATACATAAAATTCATGCATTTTTGCTGGTTCGTAATTCTTAAAATAAGGGTGGTTTATTGAATAACCGCCCCCTATATATATATATATAGGGTTAGGCTAAAATAAGAACTAGAGTTAGGATATAAATTAAGATTCGTTAATAACCAATGGATCAATTTAAATCTACGGCCAGATTTGATCACAACAATTACATAAAAAATATCGCTGGCTACATAGATTGGACAGAAAAGTAATTTATGTCATTCGGTTATAATCCTTTCCTAAATTAAAGGGATTGTGTAATTCAATCACAATTAACCTTATATATCTTTATTTTTGTGGAACACATCAACACGTAAACACATAAACTTTATTTTTAAAAAGAATGTGACTTGTCAAAAGAGTGACAAATACCAATATACATTAAATCCATTTTTAAAACAAAAAATTTGCATGCAAAAATATATTCCAATTTATATTTTAGTTATTAAAGAAATTTATACAAGCAATATAATATAAATATAATACAAATAATTAAATTAGCAAGATTCAAATTATTCATGTATTATACCCATTAAATTAGCACAATAAACATAGATATTCAAACCTTAGTGTAGAGCTAATGTATATACTCTCAGCACAAACATGCACTAACTCACGAATTTTTACTTAATTCTTACTAATCAAGCATACAACAATAACGATTATAAATTATTCATGCAAAATACTCATTAAATTCGCTCAATAATAATACATATTCATATGTTATTACATAGCCAATGCATATACATCATCACAAACAGGATATTAGCTAACCCATGTACATATCAGTGACATATATATTCAAAAAAGATTCATGCACATATCAAACTCAATTCATTCATTTTTAGCACATATATTCGTTCCACATACTTATTAGTACAAGAATGAAAATAATTCACATAATAAAAATGTACTGTTCACGCAAATAATCGAAGGATATCCATATGCCATAATATCAATCACGTCAAATCTTTATTCCAAATAAATTAGGCATCATTTTCGGAAATGTGTAGTTCGCCATTTGGAAAGTCAACAAGAAATGCCGAATTTACCCTCCGGAGCAAATAATGCGCGAATTGAGTTGTAACATAAAATGAATTAGTGGGAATCTTCAAAACTTGATCTCAGCCGTTAAATAGGAAAAGATCTAAGGTTAATATAAGTTCTTAATTTATATACTAAGAGGGGTTTGTGGAATAACCGCCCCCTATATATATATATATATATATATATATATATATATATATGGAGAGGTTCAAGAAAGAACCACTAAATAAAAGAAGAACGGAGAACCATTTTCAGTTATTCGATCATCAAGATTTACGGTGGATGCATCATCTTGTTGGATGAATGCAGATCCTGGGTTTGAATCCTGAAGGGAGCAATTTTTTATATTTTTTTAGTGCATTAATTTTAACAGCGAATACATTAATTTTTACAGTAGATGCATTAGATTTGATGGTTCTCACGTTCTCACAAATAATGTAGTTTTCTCTAGAACCACACCTTATATATATATATAGGGGCGCGCTCCAGTGAGACCCCCTATTTTTCGTGTAACATGAGTACAATGTATAAGACATATAATACTAATGAACAAAATGTATATCTAATGAACAAGATGTATATACTGATGAAAAATAAAATTTAAAAAATTCGTAATGAATAAGACATATATACTGATGAACAGAGCAATATATACTGATGAACAATGCAGTATATACTGATGAGACCCCCTAATTTTAGTGAGATCTAGGGCACGATCTGGTGCGTTTATTTTATCAATGCAGATCCTAGGTTCGAATCCTGAAGTGAGCAATTTTTTATATTTTTTTTATTGCATTAATTTTAACAGCGAATACATTAATTTTACAGTAGATGCATTAGATTTGATGGTTCTCACGTTCTCACAAATAATGTAGTTTTCTCTAGAACCACACCTTATATATATATATATATATATATATATATATATATATAGGGGCGCGCTCCAGTGAGACCCCCTATTTTTCGTGTAACATGAGTACAATGTATAAGACATATAATACTAATGAACAAAATGTATATCTAATGAACAAGATGTATATACTGATGAAAAATAAAATTTAAAAAATTCGTAATGAATAAGACATATATACTGATGAATAGGGCAGTATATACTGATGAACAATGCAGTATATACTGATGAATAACAAAATTTAAAATATTCTGCTCCCTCCAGGATTCGAACCCTGCGAAAAAAAATCACCCTCCAAATACAATATCAGCCATAGGATTGATAAAATAAATGCATCAGATCGTGCCCTAGATCTCACTAAAATCAGGGGGTCTCATTGGAGCGGCCCCCTATATATATATATATATATATATATATATATATATATATATATATGAATAGAGGTGCACTCTAGTGAAATTGTTATTTTTCGTGAGATCAATGAATAAGACAATATATAGTGTTAAATAATGCAATATATACGGATGAATAACGATATTACAAATTGGTAAAATTTTCACTCCCTCCAGGATTCGAACTCTGGTAAAAAATTTCGACATCTATGGATGAATAACGATATTACAAATTGGTAAAATTTTCGCTCCTTCCAGAATTCGAACTCTGGTAATTTTTTTTGACATTTAGGTAAATATCAACTATAGGATACATGAAATCAACACCTTCAAATCAATCTAAGATCTCACCACATATAGGTGATCTCACTTGAGCGCTCTCTTATACCAATGAATACATATACCTTCTACCATCTTTTCTTTTCTTTCATTTTATCTATTTATTATATGAAAACACAGTTTATGGCAAAAGTGTAATTAAAGAATCAATCAAAGAGTATTTATAAAACTCAACAAATTTCATATATTTTCTCTCTCCTCTCTTTCATCATTCGCATTCTTCAATTTTCTATACTCTCTCTCTCTCTCATATTCTCTTTTTTATATTTTGATGATTTTTTTTAAATCAAATTTTATTTATAAAAAAATATTCTATATATATATATATATATATATCTTAAATTAAAGATAAATGCAAGATCTTCGATTTGGTATCAAATAATTATTCAACTCTTATATTAGTATTCTAATAAATTCTAATAATATAATTTATTTTCCTACTTATCAATTGAAACTTTTCTAATAAGATGACATAGGTAATAAGCTAACTTAGAAAAAATAATTTTATGCATGATTAGCTCATGTTTTAAAACTATATATTGTGTGATGTGGAAACTCTTTTTTTATTATTTCTTCGTTTCTTTTAATTTGAATGATGTGTTTATTCTATAATTTTAGGGAAGAAAATAAAGTTTTCCATCAAATAGATGGAAAATTAAAAACGATACTTTTCAAAATTATAAAATAAAATTAAGGATTTTTACTGAGTAATTGATGTAGATTATTTTATTTTTTAAGAAAAAATAATTTACATTTACTTATATTCTAACTATATTTAATATTTATTTTTTATTTATTTGATACATCATTTAATTTATTTATTTTTAATAAATTAACATAATTAAATAAAGAAATTTAAAGGTTGCGCCACAGGGGGCTTGAACCCAAGGCCTTCGATTTTAGACATTAATCCCTAATCGCTTAACCGATACACACACTACATCGTTTAATTTTGATGCAAAACTATGTTCGCCGTGCATCGCACGGACGAATGTACTAGTTTTCAAGAAAAAAGAGAAAAAAGAGTATGCTAGGTAGGTTTGAGGTGGTGGGGCATATCTTTCAGATAATTCCTGGTGGTTTAGAAGACAAAGTACAAAAACGAAGCCCGTGAAGGTTGCATGTGATGGTTAAAACTGAGCTGTTTTAATCACTTCATTTTCTCATCTTATTATTGTAGACCCACACCCACTCACGTGTAAATTGGCCTTTTACATCACATTTCTTTATCAATTCACTAATTATTCCTCAAAGCATATTTAGGCTCAAGGTGAAGATTATTCAATCTTTCTTCACACCAACGAGCACAACCTTCATCTCAGAAATGGAAACTACTTCAAATGCTTACTAGAATATACTAATCACCTATTCATACTTCTCACACAAGTTTGTTTTAGGTGTAGCTAGGAATCAAAATATTAGTATTAAATTAGATGATAATATATAATCCCAGCTTTATGCAGTTATATGTATTAGTCGATTTTTGTCTCTGCTATGCTGTCTGTGTTAGTCTGTAATTGGGCATCATTCAATTATAGTATTAGATAGCTCAAATCAATGTGTTTGCATGAACAAGTGCTACAAACAAAATATGTTTGCATATGTCAAAATCGGACCATTTATTGAGTAGTAAATCAAAATTCACAAAAAAAGGATGCCAAACATTAAATACAAGGATACAGTATCAATAGAACAAACACAGGTCCATTGTGAAACGATCTTTTGCTCATGTCCACAACACTTTGAAAATTTTCACTACCTTTTAAACCTCATCTCTCTCTCTCTCTGCTATAAAACTATCACCTCATTTCCTCTGTTTTGCCCAGCCTAAGTCTTAAACTACTCCTCACTTCATCCCTCCTCCTCCTCCTCCTCCTCTACCTCCTCCGCCACCATCGGAGTTATCCAAAAATGAGTGGCTTTAGCTTCAAAAACTTGCCATTCCTGCTCTTGATTGTGCTTCTTATGTGGTGCTCCCACATGGAAATTTGCAATGCAAGAAGAGTAGCCTCGCATTGGAGGAAAAATCGAGGCGTCGCGTCTTCTCTTTCGAAGAAGAAAGGGAAATCTCATGGCTCTAGTCACCATAACAGCAAGTCAAAACAGAAAGCTCCATCTCCAAAGGCAGCAGCACCACCGCCGTCGCCGCCAGCCGCCGCTCCTATTGAAACTCCGCCACCCGACCAAGGTGCAGAGAATGCACCTGATTCAACTGTGTTTAATGTGTTGGATTTTGGAGCCAAAGGTGATGGAAGCACCGATGACACTAAGGTAAAATTTGAAATATCACGAATACTCTGTTTTCATTATTTTTTCAAATGTCTAAATTTCAAGTTTTGACATACTAATAAATATTGAAATTCTATTATAGTTAATGACTGCATTTATTACATTCCTCTTTAATTAAAGTAGTAGAGCTGCTTACAACTTAAAAAGGTTCCTATCACATGAGCAACTTGGGACAGTTTTTATTCCCATTGGCCTCTTCTCCTTAGTTCAGTTATTTAAAATTAAAATAATTTTATCTCTAGATGCAAGAGCTTTTCTTTAGACATAAAAATGGTTTAATTTATTAGCTAGAAAAAATTTACGAGGAAGATCGACCCATATATACATAATTTCAGGAATGGAGGACAAAAGTTAGGTACCTGTGACAAATGACATATTTCCAAGTTTCCAACTGTGCTACAGTGTATGGTTAAAAAAATGCAGTCCCCAAAAGCTTAATTAATTTATAAATTTTAATGTTTAACTGTGGAGAACACAAACTGACAAGGGAAATAGACAGGAGAATCAGGAGGGACCATAAACTTATTCTTGTTATGGCAGTTTATTATTGATTCCATCATTTTTCCTCCTCATAAACCAACAAATGTTTGTGGTTAACTGTAATTAATGATGTTCCAAAAACAAACAAATAAAAATTAATATTTGTGTGGTGAAAACGCAGGCATTCGAAGCTGCATGGGCTGCTGCGTGCAAGGTTGAAGCCTCCGTCGTTAATGTCCCAGCAGATTACGTGTTTCACGTGGGTCCCATTTCATTTTCCGGTCCATACTGTCAACACAACATTGTTTTCCAGGTATAAAATAAATCAAAAATTTTGGCAATTTGGAGAATAAATGGTGCTAATTTGTGTAACTTAATTGGTGCAGTTAGATGGAACGATTATTGCTCCGACGAGCTCGGGTCCATGGGGGTCAGGCCTGCTGCAGTGGCTGCAGTTCACCAAATTGGTGGGGCTGACGATCAAGGGAAGCGGCACCATCGATGGAAACGGCGCCGTCTGGTGGCAGAGCGCCCCCTACGACGACGATCCCCTCGATGACCAATCAAAATACATCGTCCCCGTCAACGCCACACCACTGCAAAACCCTCCCTTCCCTGTAACTAATTTTGATCGCTCAATTATTGATTAATTTATCGCCACATTGATATCTACTAACACAGATATATGTCTCTTCTCTTGTCAGGTAACTAGCTCACTTGGAAAAATGCCAGGCATTAAACCAACTGTAAGTAGTTGAATTTTTTTATTTTATTTTTCAAGGCCCTTTTGAGTAAGTAGATAATGGAATATGATTTGGCACATGGTTATGGTGCAGGCGCTTAGATTCTACGGAAGTTTCAATGTAACGGTGAGCGGCATCACAATCAAAAACAGCCCACAGTGCCATCTCAAGTTCGACAATTGCATCGGAGTGTCGGTCTACAATTTCACGGTGTCGTCGCCCGGCGACAGCCCCAACACCGACGGAATCCATCTCCAGAACTCCAAGGATGTGCTCATTCGCAGCTCTAATCTCGCTTGTGGTAAATAAAACTACTCTAATTGATTTCATTTATTTGATAATTATCTAGCTCGTGACATCCATCTTGATCTTGCCACAATCTTATCCTCCAAAACCAAACCACTGAGAAATGGACACATATTCCTGGCCTCGTCTCCACAAGCTTTTCCCTTTGGCCCCCGGCCTAGTTCAGACAGATACGTCATTTTCGGACCAATAAAAAAGGAAATGGCGAGAACATGTGTTGAGGCCCCCACAGAAAGAAAAGACAAAAATGATATACCTCAAAACCAGATTGAGAGAGAGACAGGCTCGTGAATTAGTTGTCGAATGGAATCGATGATGTGGTAACAGATAGTGCCGGTTTGCGCAGGGGACGATTGCGTGTCCATACAAACAGGCTGCACAAACGTGTATATACACAACGTGAACTGCGGGCCGGGCCACGGCATCAGCATCGGCGGCCTCGGCAAGGACAACACCAAGGCCTGCGTCTCCAACATCACCGTCCGCGACATCATTATGCACAACACCATGAACGGCGTCCGAATCAAGACGTGGCAGGTAAACCATCATTAACATTATCCCCAAATTCATGCCATCAATTTTAGATATCTTGAGAGGTGTATGGTCAATTGTGCAGGGGGGGTCGGGATCGGTGCGGAACGTGCAGTTCTCCAACATCCAGGTGTCGGAGGTGCAGGTGCCGATCGTGATCGACCAATACTACTGCGACAAGAGAAGTTGCAGGAACCAGACGGAGGCGGTGGCGCTGACGGGGATCAACTACGCCAACATACGGGGAACGTACACGGTGAAGCCGGTGCATTTCTCGTGCAGCGACAACATGCCGTGCACGGACGTGACGTTGATGAACATACAGTTGAAGCCGCAGCAGGAAGGCTACCATATGTATGATCCCTTTTGCTGGCAGACCTTCGGCCAGCTCTACACGCCCACCATCCCACCCCTTGATTGCTTGCAGCTCGGCAAGCCGGCCAACAACCAGATTCAGGGAGACGACGACGTTTGCTGACCGCCCAAACAAAATACACTTTTTATTTTATTGCTGCATTCATTCAGTTGGTGCTTACGTTGGAGTGGTCGGCGAGGATTTTTGGCTGGCCCCTGAATTCGCACCAAGTAGATGTTAGTCAATATATATATTTATATATGTTAGTAGGGTTAGATTACACGATTTGTTGGTTGTTACATTTTCATGAGCTTTGTGTGCTATGGAGAATGTGTAAAGTGGATTTTATTTTTAGAACAAGAGTTTGAGATTTACCTTAAAAAAAAAAAAGTGTTTGAGATGACATGTGGATTTTGTTTGAGCAGTCTTGCCATTGCTACTAAATACAGTATAATAGAATGCGAGAGATATGATTTTATGAGAAATGGGGAGGGGGAAATGAAATTCCAAACTGGTGACTCAGAGTCAGAACAGAGCTATGATCAATTTGAAATATACAGTGTGTCGGTTAGTTGTCAATGCTGCATAAATATGAGAGTTAAACCTATTAATTTACGGAGGAGAAAAGGGTGATTCTATCCCTAACCCCTCTTTTACTCTCCATAACCCCTTATTTAATAAAATACTAAATTTATTAATAAAAATATGGAGTACTATTTTATCCTTATAAATTTTCAAATATCTTTCCGGCAACAGTTAAATACAAATGCATAGCCCCCAAATATGAAGAAAAACACAATACAAAAATTGCTCTTTTCGGGAACAGTAGCTATGTGATGCACGGTTAATTTCCTTTAAAGATAAATTTTTGAGAGAACTAAGAAAATAGTATTTCAGTAGATGATCAATTGAAGAAGAAGCCATCATTTGAATACATGGTAAACATCCAGTCACTGCCTCCACTATGTAGCATCAGAGTGAGTTCACCACCACCTATAGCAATGATGAGCTACAATAAAATGGACTCTGACAGATTTCAATACATGCCAAAGTATATTGTAGCCTACGATGTCTCTAGGTTCAAAGCAAACAAAGAATTGGTGTGGTGCAAGAGAATCTACTTGGACAGAGTCTTCGCAAAGTATATTATTGATCTTCATATTAGAGTGGGACAAAATTTTTATGCTTTCTCAAGTTTGGGATTGTTTCTGTTTCATCAGATTCTTGGGATTACATTAGCGATGAAATCTGATAAAAAAAATTATTGATATTTTTAATATTTATATAAGGATAAGATAGTATTTTTATTACTCCATCCGTCCCACTTCAATGGACACTTTTGAGTTGGGTACGAAGATTAAGAATAAAGGGTTAAAAGTGTAAAGTAGGTAGGGTCCACTTATTTTATGTGAGTAGAGAAAATAAGGACCACATACTATTTTAGAAAAGTGCCAATTAAAGCGGGACAAATAAAAAAGGCAAGTGTGCTAATTGAAGTGAGACGGAGGAAGTAATATTTTAATTTTTTGTTAAATAAGGGACTGTAAAGAGTAAATTAGGGGCCTGCGTGCGGGTTTTTTATTTGATTATATTAGATACATCTTGTAATTCTAAAATAAAAATAAAAACATCTGCAATGAATATCATTGATCGACGAATTTAATTTAAGTTGAAATAAAAAATAAAAAAGCCCAATCAGTTTGTCCATAAATAATTAACTAAAAGAAACTTGTTCATAAATATTAAATGAATATTCCTAAAAAATAATAATAAATGAAATAAATGAACCTTCCTAAATAAACTTGTAACTAGAGATGGCAAGTGGGTCAAGTCGGATCGAATGAGCCCAGGACCTAGGCCATCGAGGCTTGAGGCCTGGCATAGCCCAAGCCCACGATCGTAGCGAGCCGGACCTGGTCGGGCTTTTCGACATACAACTAAGCCCAATCCAGTCTAACCTAATTTTATTGATTAGTTTGAGGATATTGACTAAGCTTATTTTAAAGAGTTTAATATGTAGTACTCTCTCCGTCCCACTTCAATTGACACTTTTACTTTGGGCACAGAGATTAAGAATAAAGGGTTGGGTGTGTAAAATGAGTGATGACCATTTGTTTAATGTGTGTAGAGAAGGTATGAACCACATACTATTTTTGAAAAGTGTCAATTGAAGTGGGACAAACAAAAAAGATAAGCTATGTTGCACAGGTGCGAGGGGGCGGGTGCGGGAGCGATACGATTCGGATGCGGGGATACGAATTTTTAAAAATTATAGGGTGCGATTCGTGAATGATACGTCTGTTATATTTATATATATTTTATTATATGTGACCAATCAAATTGAAAAAAGAAAAGAACATTCACAAATTAAATATTGCATTGCAAATATAAGTTAAAGTAAAAGTTTCAATAATGAAGTTCTTCAAAAATTGCAAAAGAGCCCAAAAATAATGAAATAAAATCACATTGAAAATATAAGTAAAGTAAAAATTTCAATAAATTGCATGTAAAAGTTTCAAATTGCATATAAATATAACTCAAAAATTATAAAAAAGTCCAAAAAATAATTGAAAAAATTACAAAAAAATCCAAAAATAATTGAAAAAATTGCAAAATAGCCCAAAACGCACCCTATTTGTGGGTGCGCGAATCGGATTCGCGAATCCCTTTTTTTTAGGGGATTTGCCACCTGGCGAATCCCACGCGAATCGCACCCGCACCCTGTGCGTATCCGATACTGCACTGTGCTATTTTTTGAAGAATCCGTGCATCATAGAAGATAAGTGTACCAATTGAAGTGGGACGGAGGGAGTAAATTTTAATTTATAAACTATAATGTAAAGGGATTCTCCATCAAAAATTGACAAGGTATAACTTATATTAGATTTAGAAGCATCGCCTTCATATTATTTGCTTTAAGAGCTGAGTTAGTATTTTTAAAAAAAAATACTCCTTCCGTCTCACTTCAATTGACACTTTTGAGTTGGGCACGAAGATTAAGAATAAAAGGTTAAGAGTGTAAAGTAGGTAGTGTCCACTTATTTTATGTGAGTAGAGAAAGTAGGGACCACATACTATTTTAGGAAAGTGCCAATTGAAGTGAGACAAACAAAAAAGACAAGTGTGCCAATTGAAGTGGGACAGAGGGAATAGTTTCTTATGAGCTTATAAATTGTCAAAGTGTTTGAATAATTGAACTTATAAGCTAGAGAGAATAGAGGGAAAATCGAAAAGAGATGAACTTGAAATGGTATATGATGAAAATAATAAGTTATAGTTGAATAATATTTGTAAAATAATTTTTACATATAAAATTATGAAAAAATAAGTTGGGATAGATGAATTTATTTTCTGAGGAGATTATAAGCTCTTTGAGCTTATTTTTATCTTATAAGTTGTTTAAGAGCTTATTTGCCAAACACTTGGAATGAACAATTTATAAGTTGTTTTAAAGAATTTATAAGCTCAACAAACACCCTTTTATTTGTGTATTAAGGGAATGTTTACCTTGAAGGATTAATCTTGATAGATAAAAATTATAAGGCTAATTCATTGTTTACTTTGATGGATTTGAACTTTGGGATATTCTAAGGCCCTAAATTATTTTTATCATTTAAATTAATCTTGTTAGATTCTTATCCTATTAAAAAAATGAGCTTAATTTCTTTTTACTTTTAATGATAAAAATACTCAATCATGTATCTTATTAATCATACAAAATCAATGGCCCTAAAAGGACATACAATGCGCATAGTTTGTAAATTTAACTTGTGCTATTGTTTTCTTGTCAATTAAACTTGGAGTTTGGAATTGGATAATGAGCTTGAGTTTTCACTTGATTCTCAATTTATATTCATATATGTAAACACATGGAGAAAAAAAATATATTATATTTGTTTAAATTATCTAAAATTGAAAGCATTGAATTATATTTATATAGCATAAACATACGAAACTATAAAAAATAATAGTAATAAATGATTAAAGTGGGCTTGGGCTATATCGGGGCCTTAAATGGGCTTGGACTGGTCCCAGGCATCTCTAAGGCTTCAAACAGACATGAGTTTGAGAAAATGCTCGATTGGAGCCGGCTTGAAGTGGGTGGCTCAGCCGAAGCCTACTAAGTTTGCCAATCGGATCGAGCTTAGGCCAGCTACCTACGAATTACAACTCTATTTTTTTCTTATAAGCTACTTTCAGTCTATTCACAAATGTGTGATGAGTAATTATGATACCGCTGTGATGCCCTTATTACCCCTTTACCTAATAAATTATTATTATTATTATTATTATTATTAGTAGTATTATGTCCCGAACTTTCAGCATTTTTTATAAAATATTTCGAACTTTTATTTTCTCCTAATAAACCTAGAACTTTCAGTTTTTTTTCCACAAAATATTCCGTTATACAAAATTCGATAACGAAAAAAATGACAAAAAACTCCGAACTTTCAACGTTTTCCAACAATGGTGTTTACTAATATGATTTTCCAACAATGACGGTCTCCAAAGTATTTCATTCGCTGAGATAAATCATCTTTTCGTCTCCGAATTTTATATAGTGGGGCATTTTATATAAAAAATGAAAGTTTGGGTCTTTTCAGGAAAAAAATTAAAGTTCGGGACATTTTATTAAAAACGCTAAAAGTTCGAGACATAAAATACTATTAACCCTTATTATTATTATTATTATTATTATTATTATTATTATTATTATTATGTGTAGACATGTTGAGCAAAGCCAACTCACACACGATACGAGGGAAAATAATTTTTAATTTTGAACTATATACTATGGCATGTTTGCTTTTTCTTTAGCGTTCATAAGAAATGTATCATTTCCCTTTTAAAACATGATTATATATATATTTTTTATTTTTTACTTTTACAAATATCCTTTGTTTATAAAAAAATCACCGCTCACTCACACTTATTTCATATAACGGTGGAAAATTTTTCCCCACTACATAAAATTTATCAAATATTGCATTAAATTTTTTGTCGAACCAAATTGTCATAATTTTTATGAATAGATAGAGTATATCTTATTTTTGTGATAACATTAATGTCTTTTTATTGTATATGCGACATGAAACTGTATAACAAAAACTATCTCTAGTATAGACATCCACTTCCAGGCAATTGACAAAGATTGTTTGCTAAATTCAACCAATTGAAGCATGAAGCATGACATTATTCCTTGGATGGCATAAATTGCTCAATAAAACCTGAACAACTACTCTAGTACCAAGAGCATGCCGCCTAATATTTGACCAGACTTATAAAATTAATTCAAAAAAACCTTTTAAATGTCGCATTTATTAGCCCGACCCCTATCATGCTTACGTTTGAGAGTACGATCAATAAAAAAAACATGGAAAAGAAAATAAATCATGATTTATTCAAGAAGAAGCCGCGAGAAAAAGAATTAAAAAAACAAAAAAAAATGTCAGAGGATAGAACCAGTTGCACATGAAAAAAAAAAGCATACAATAATTTTTTTTTCTTTTTTTGATAAATTAACAACATTTTTTGATACAATTTCTTGATAATATAAGACAAAAATAGTAGTATGACATTTCTTATTACCTCGTAGATGATTGACATATAGCGATAATAAAGATTTCAAATTTATAGTATTTTATATAAGAAAAATATACACTATAACACATTTGGCAATTTGAAACCCTTACAATTGTCATATGTCTTTTACCTATATATGCAATAGATAATGTCACACAAAATGATATAGGATTGTAAATATGAGAGGGTGATGACCGTGAGGATTGAAATTTAAAGATTAAGTGCTTGAATATCCATGAAGACTATTTGAGATGTATATTTGCAATCAGATTGAGGAGATAATATTGGGTTTCCTGACTATATAGAAATGCAAATGGGATCATCTGTTCCAAAATATAGAAATGAGATTAGGCAATTTGTCGCCCAAATACGTCATCAACTAAAATAGAGTTGATAGATCATTAAAAGGGATAGACATGCAATAAAAAACAAGGAAGCAAGGGCAGTGTAGGAATTAGGTAGCAATTAGCAGCCTCTATAGTTATATGCTATAAATGTAGGAGTTGGCGAAGCAAGTTTACATAGCTCAAACTTGTCTACTAATTACTACTCTAATCCAATTCCTCCTCCCATGGCATTTGGAATGACTGATAAAGATATTGAGAGTATCAACAGGCGAATGGCCTCTGTTTCCGGGCATCTTATTCCGGCCGGATTCCACGACGGGAACGATAACGTCGCCTTGTCCAATTGCAGCTCCGGGATGGACGACACCTACCACCGCGTGCACGGTGAGGTTCCGACCTACATTCCTCAATGGAAGCCGGTATTTGACGATCCCGCCAACCCCTTCACCGATATTATCTATGAAAAAGCTGAAGGCATTGCTAAGGTAATGTTATTCTAACTTTTTTTTTTTTTTTTTGTAACTTTATGGTTAAATAGTTGGATATGTTGTTGTTTGTTATTCCAAAAAGATAACTATAAATAGGCCGGAGAGGAGAAATGCATTCCGACCTCAAACAGTGAAGGAGCTGATGCGCGCGTTCAATGATGCTAGAGATGATAACTCTATCGGAGTTATTATTTTCACGGGAAAGGTAAATTTTCATTTGGATCTTTTCTTGCAAATTTCGTATGAAAAATGAAGAATAGAAAAAGATGGAGAAAACATGATCACATCAATGCTTTATGATCTGTTGCAGGGTACAAAGGCCTTTTGCAGCGGCGGTGACCAATCATTCAGGGGAAAGGAAGGTTACGCTGATTATGATAGTTTCGGTCGACTAAATGTTTTAGATTTGCAGGTAATTCTCGAAAAATAACAACTTAAAAAAGAAAATCAAACACCAAATTTTGATATAAACAGTAATTAGTTAATATATATGTTTCATTTCAAATATTTCTCCAATTAATTTTGTCCACCGATGCAGGTCCAAATTCGTCGTCTCCCCAAACCAGTGATTGCTATGGTAAACTTTATAACTTTATTTGTATATTTATTCACATGTTAGTTTCCATGTTACTATTATCCTGATTTTTTTTTTCCAATTTGTTGAAAAAAGGTTGCAGGATATGCAGTTGGGGGTGGACATGTGCTTCATATGGTCTGCGATCTGACAATTGCAGCAGAAAATGCAATTTTTGGCCAAACAGGGCCCAAGGTAATCTCTCTTTACACACACGCGCGCTCGCATTTGATTAATCATGGAACAAATTTTAATTGTATATATATAACTATATCATATTACTATTTCGCAGGTTGGAAGCGTCGATGCTGGTTATGGAGCTTCCGTAATGGATCGTTTGGTAACTCTAGAATATTCTACACATCTTGTTTTTAGCCCCTTTACTCTACAGATAGTGAATCATATATTTTGGACAGATTGGTCCGAAACGAGCGCGCGAGATGTGGTTTATGGCAAGGTTTTACAACGCTGCTGAAGCAGACAAAATGGGGCTGGTCAACACTGTCGTCCCTGTAAGTTCCTTTGAATTTCATATTATACGTTATTAATTGTAATTAGTGATAAAAAAAAAAAAAAGTTAATATATGTGAGATTTTGCAGTTGGAGAAGCTGGAAGAGGAGACAGTTAAGTGGTGTAGAGAGATCCTAAGGAACAGCCCCATGGCGATTCGCGTTGCCAAGTCTGCTCTGAATGCCGTTGATGATGGCCATTCTGGACTTCAGGTGCAGTTTTGACATTTCTGTCTCGTATTTTATTTCATAGGCAGAGGGTGATTTTTGTGGTGTTTTCCACTTTCAGCAAATGGGAGGAGATGCGACCCTTCTCTTCTATGGAACAGAGGAAGGCACGGAGGGGAAGAACGCCTACTTGCAGCGCAGGAAACCCGATTTCTCCAGATTTCCCCGTCTGCCTTGACTTTGCTTACAATCCATGGAATAATGTTAATGTGTTTTCTCGAGAGGGACTATGTTCGTGTCGTCTTGTTTGTTTGGACTTGTCGAATAACTAATTTCTCTGTTTTATGCTTCCTACTTTCTCATTTCCGATGGAGCCACTTTTTATTTTCATGTTACGCTCTCACATCATTAAAATTTCAAATGAATTGTTCTGTTAAATTTCTATGTATACCTGTGATTGTTGATGATTCTTCTACACAATTTAACTTCAGTCATTTGCAAACAGTTGTTGAAATATACTATCGAACTATAGCCACTTTAAATTCTCTTCTGTATAATCCATAACTAACTCACTCTTATACAAAGTCACCTCACAATGTGTTGGAATAACATGTAGTATTGCCCAAAATTTGTAAGAAACCTAAACGTCTAAGAAGCCCACGTGCCCCTCTGGCCAATCCATTATTTATCTATGGGGGAAAAGTATTAGTAGCCTAAAATATAAAACTAATTTTCAAAAAAGCCACAACTATAAAACTATAGCAAAAGTAGTCATTTTGTAGTGAAAAGACAAGTATATCCTCAGTAGGGCCCACAAACAATATAACAATAATATATTAAAAATAAAATAAAAAACATAATTAATAATTGCAAGAAAGGGACAATTTTATTATCCTCTCTCCTCCCCCTCTCTCTCTCTCTCTCGATTTATTCTCTCATCTCTCTTTCTCTCTCTCACGTATTCATTGAATACATCTCATTCAATACTTCACCAAACCTTAGGGTTTCTCCTCCACCAAACCACCCGCTCCTCCACCAAACAGCCGCCCTCCCTCATTGAACACTTCTCACCAGACACCTGCAGCGGCACTATGAGGGATCCGCCCATCCACCGGTGTCTTCCCTACTGAGAGAGAGCGAGAGTCGCCGCGCCCAGCCTGGTCCACCGCCGACGTCGCCTGAGATAGAGGTTGAGAGTGCAGCCTTATTCCACCGTCTGCGTTGCCATCGCCCCGCCTGAAACCTAAGCACGTCGCCGCCGCCTCGCTCGTGTACTATTCGTGTACTGAATAAATAGGTTTATAATGATCGATCAATTCACAAATCGATCTAAAATCAGTCATCCTATACGGTGCACGAGATTAGGGTACACGAATCCTTAGGGTACACGAAATAACCTATACGGTGCACGAGATTAGGGTACACGAATCCTATACGGTGCACGAGATTAAGATAATTTTATCTATTGAAATAATATGTCAAATAGTATGTTTTCTTAATAAGTGTTGAGACGAATCTGTACTATTTTGATGAGAAATAACCACCGGTCATAGGCTATGAGCCTATGATTCTAAACATCATTGCAACGAATGTGTGATTTTTAATGTGTATGTACCAAAACATATTTTGACAGTATTTGTGAACTAATATAAATATATCTCAATCCTCTTATTTGATTAATTGCGAAAATAATGGCAAGACAGATTGAACTTCTATTAATTAACACTCTATCTGGAATAATGAAGTAAGAAGATCTTGATTTATCCCCATACAAACCTTTTCATTACATTTTAAAAGCTTCTGCTCAAAAAAAAAAAATATTACTACATTTTAAAAGCATAAGAAAAGCGGTCTGCTTTTAAAAACAAAGCAGGTGCCATGAAATGATCTAGTAGTAAACTAGTAATTAACAATGTTGGAGATATAACACACTTTAATTTTCTTTTCCCAAATAAAAGTAAAAATCAACTTCGCTGCAGTAAAATCATAGGTTGAAATGCTTATAAGTCTATATAAATAAATCCCAATGAGATGA
This sequence comes from Salvia miltiorrhiza, assembly GCF_028751815.1. NCBI lineage: Eukaryota > Viridiplantae > Streptophyta > Magnoliopsida > Lamiales > Lamiaceae > Salvia > Salvia miltiorrhiza. The sequence goes on along the minus strand of NC_080393.1, from coordinate 24,099,869 downwards.
AATGATTAATTATTTAAGAATGAATATGTTTAGAGGCGCAGCTCTATGCTTCCTCATCTTATTATTCATTACCGGCGCCTTTGCAGGGAATAAACCTCCTAAATTCAACTGCACAATAAAAGCTGGATCCTCACCCAAATAACAAAAAATTCCACAAGTTAATAAACAATCAAAATGATCGAGATCAATTCATTTGCCAATCTCAAAAGAGAAAGACCGAGAGAATGAGAGAAAGAGAGAATCGAGAGAAGGGTTCTCGGCGGAGATGTCGTCCGAATCCAAGGTGGTGCTGAAGTGGAACAAATCGGCGGTGTATAGTATTGGGAGAGTGAAAGCTACGAGCCCGGAGTGGGCTTCTCCTTCGTCCCTGCCCGCGGAGCGCTTCTGTGGAAGCGCCGGAGTCGTGCGACTGTCTGCCGGGGAGTGCTTCTGTGGAAGAGGGTCTCCACCGATTCATGCAGACTGTCTGCGGGGCTTCAGGCGGTCGTCGTCTCCCAACCCCATGAGCGAGAGAAGGGTGGTCCTGGCCGCCTCGGAGAGAGAAGCGCCGGAGTCGCGCCGGAGAGAGAGAGAGAGAGGAGCGGAGAGAGAAGATAAATAAGTTACATATTAATTGTGATGTCAGCACCAATTTGAGGAACAAAATAAATTTGAAAGCAAGAAAAAATCGAGAGAGAGAGGAGAGAGAGAGGGATTTGTGGGCCCCACTGAGGATATACTTGTCTTTTCACTACAAAATGGCTATTTTTACTATAGTTTTATAGTTGTGGCTTTTTTTAAAATTATTTTTATATTTTAGGCTACTAATATATATTAACACTTTATCTATTACTAGTAGTAATATATAGTCTGGCGAAATTGGACGGGATTTTAAATTATGATTTAAATTATTTATATTATTTTTATATAATATAATTATCTTTTAATTAATTTAAGTGGATGTAATAAAGTTTACATTATACGAATCTCAATTATATATATTCGTTAATTAAATGTTAACTTTTTATTAGAATAATAAAAATACCTTTTTATATAAAATTTGTACAATTTTTCTACATTGACGGATAAAAATTAATTTAAAATCTCATTTGTCATCTAAGCATCATCTCATCTCAAGTCTGTAAGACCAGATAGTCATCAAGAACTCGAAAGACGATATATGACTTTTGAACGCCAAACTTTTGAGCATTGTCTCGTCTGGACCCTAAAATACTATGTCTAACTTAATGCGTCAATCGTTTGAACATCACTATCTGATACGTTAAATATCATAACCCACTTCTAAACATCATTTTCATTAGGAACTTGAAAGACGTGGGCTGACTTGTGAGATCATACCTAACTTCTAAACATCATCTTGTATGAAGTTTGAAAAATCATAACATGCTTTTGTGCATCATCCTATTTAGAGCTTAAAATACCATAATTGAGTTTCAAGCATCATTCGTTTGGAGTTTGAAAGAATAAAATTAGCTCGTGAGCGGTGAGCATCATCTTGTTTGAAGTTTAAACTACCATAACTAAGTTTTGAGAATCATCTCGTCTAATGCTTGAGAAAATTGATGTGATATTCAAATTATATCATATCAATTTATTTAGTATTTCAATTGGTAAATTTTCATAAAAATTCAATGTGTAATCCAAAAATAAAATTAAAAATTTGTGCAAAATATCTTATTTTATGACCAAATTAAAATGAATAAATAATTTATTTAATCACAAGTATTAATTTTTAAAAATAAAATTAAATATTTTTTTATTTAACTAAATAAATTCGATCAACTTTTATTGACAAAGCAATTCAAATTGTATTAATCTCAAGCACTCCACCAATTAAATGTGGATTTTTGGTTGGGAGAGTAAGAGCATCCTTTTATATAGATTTTATTTTGATGAATCTCATAAAAATCAATGTGGGATGAGAAGATTTAGATAAATAAGAATGAATAAATATGAAAATGTTTGGAGAATGAGGATAGATAAAAATGCAAAAATATGGTGATGCCACATAGGAGTATTCCAATTTCCTATTAGATATGTGATGATTTTAATACTTATTCTCGTCCTAAACCCATATAATAATACCAACTAATTTTTTCGATTTTATTTAAATTTACAAAATATGTATATAAATAAATAAATTATTAAACAATAATTGGTTAATAATCTCGATAAAATTTCAAACAATAAGAACCTATATATTTAAATATATTTTTATTATTTTGTCAAAGTTAAGTATCTTTTTATTTAGATTTTTAAATGGTAAAGTTTAATAATAATTTTATTTAAATTTTGAATTGTGAGATTTAATATATATTCAATATATATGAGAATGTGTTAGATCAATTCGAGAATGATAATTTATTTGAAATTATTTTTCACGGTCAAATTAAATTGAAGAATCTATTTATTTTAAATGCATCTCAAAACTATTCTTTTATTTACGTTTTTTTCATGGTGAAGTTCAATAAAGATCAATGCGGAATGATAAAATTTCAATGTGGGAACGATGATAAGCTAATATATGAAGGAAGATTAAGCCTTTTATTTAGATATATTATTAAATGCGTTTTTATTAAAAGAAAAAAGAGAAAAAACCCCTAAAACCCTTGAAAGCACAGGAGAGCAGACTAAGGGCCAAGCCTCATTAAAACCTTCTCACGGAAAACCCAGTGGGAAAAACCGTGGGAAGGAAAAAGAGTACCCGTCTAGAACAAAAAAGGGAAAAGAGGGGAGAGCGGAAGGGAAAGTTTCCAGAACTCCGGCCTAACCATCGTCCCCAAACAGTCCCGGCTCTTCCCTCAAAAAAGACAACCAGAAAATGACATAAGGCCGGTGATACGCCGTCGCCAATATGCCAGAAAAAAGAAACCAAACTATACGGCCGGTTATACGCCGTCACCGTAAGCTCACAAGAAGACCAACCCCACTCAGTGAAGACAACCAGAAAATGACATAAGGCCGGTGAGACGCCGTCGCCAATATGCCAGAAAAAAGAAACCAAGCTATACGGCCGGTTATACGCCGTCGCCGTAAGCTCACGAAAAGACCAACCCCAGTTTGTAATGCTACTCGGCCGGTTATATGCCGTTGCCGGGAGCACCACTAAAAGAACGACCCAACCTGTCACAGCCCAAAACCATTTATTTTATTTGAAAATTATTGAACTTTTAATTTATAAGATGTTTGAAAAAAAAAATATTTTATTTATTAAATTTTTGTGAGTCTAATCGTGCCCCTAATTAAAAGAATAACTTTAAAATAAGAATTGAATCTTATAAAATAATATTTATATATTTTTTAAATATATCTAATTTAAAATTTCATAAGTTATGTAGTGCATTAAATATATATATATATATACATATATGCGAATATTATATATATAGTTAGTAACTTATCTTTAAAGATACATATACAGCTTTCATATATACACGAATTTAATTTAAGTATATATATATATATTACACATGTACACATGCATGCAAATTTTATTACGTGGAGTCTTCCTAACCTAATAGCTAAGCAAACCTACGGGATCTACAAATATGACTCGTCAAGCCTACATTCTTGATACTCAAGTTTTAAACTATTATAAATAGTGGTGAGATATATGATATTTTCGATCATCCTAAACAAAAGTCATGAATTTCAAAATAGAAAGATGTGGTGCGATTACAATGTTGCTTTTGATTACTAAAATGATTTCAAAGCTCAAACTTCAGGTGTGGGATTTATTTCAGTACATGCTGTGGTTAATCTTTGTCCATTTTAATATTATGTGTTTACCATATGTGAGTTGCATTAAATTATATCGCTAGGGGCCCGTTGAATGGGTCCAGGATGGAAAGATCCTTGGTATGCCACAATGCGATATTATGTTAAAGTTATGGTTGCAACCAGTCGCCAGGGGCCGGCTAAATCGGTCCAGGACGGAAAGGTCCTTGGTATGCCACCGTGCGACTTTCAGTTACGAATGTATTGATCATATGTGATTCTCATTTTATTAACGTGGACAATGATTGCATGTTCCCACACTGAGTGTACCCTGTATGCTCATCCCATACTTCACATTTTCAGGTTTTTTTTAAAGGCCGGAGGCGCGTGGAAGGTCGAATGGCGAATCATATATTTTGAATTCAGTTTTTCTGAAAAATGTTATGTTGAGTAAAATATTTTAAATAAAATGTTTCTTTTCTTATTTTCTCATTAAATATTTATTTATATTCATAGTTTTTCCGCGTGCGTTTTCATTTAAAATTAAAATGGATTTGGGTGTCACACAACCAAAGAAAGAAAACCGGCCGGTTAGATGCCGTCGCCGGGATCTTTCTGTCACGCACGAGTTCAGCCAAGCTCTCCACTTGAGCCATCGAACATCTGCCACCGTTCGAGCCCAGCAAACAGACCCAATCAGCCAAATATTGCAGCTAACTAAAATTCCTCTAACCAGAGGGAAGACAAATCCAGCCTTCTCGTGAGAAACCGAGCCCATCGAACGCCAAATCCGTCAATTTCAGTTCCAAGAATTCGAAAAAAGCCCAATGACAACCGCCCAGGAAGTGATTACCAAGTGTTCGACCAAAGTCCTTAACCAAAACTGGAGCCAACTTGTCCGCCAACTGCTCCACCAAATCCTCAAACTACGGCATCTACCATGAAAACCCGAGCTGAGAGTCCAGCCGTCATCCCATCCGAAAAACCGAAGCAAAACCACCCGAACAAGCGAACCCACAAGCGCCAAAACCAAGAACCAGTTACATGATAACTCGAACATGACTATGGGTAGACATGTCCTGCGACACCGCGAGCTTGATTTCCTCAATAGCAAAAGGCCACCATCCCTCCCGACGCTCGTTGTTGGCCATAATATCAGCAGGTTGATTGCCTTCTCTATAAATATGCATAACCATTATGTTCGCTAATATTTTCACCACGCCGCAAGTATACGGGTAGTTGTAATATATGGAAGCAAGGTCGTATCCCGCAAGGATTAGTAGTTCAATATAATGATTATCCTAGGTCATTTATGCTATAGCTATTTAGACTAAACGATGGAGTGATTGGTTTGATTATCTAACTAAATACTTAACAAGTGCAAAGACAAATAAAACCAAATAAGCAAGTGGATTAATAAGATGATTAAGACGATTTAGGGACTAGGCATCGATGGTTAAGCAAAGGACTTCAATTATAGCTCAATACTAATCTTGACGATCCTAATTATCTAGAGTGATCTCCCAACTAGTTCTAGCCCCCTCCCGGACGACTAGAACGGTAGATTACGGGTCATAGTTGCCGTCCCCGGTCAACTTCTAACCTATAACTCCCAAAAGCACACAAAGATCGACATACTCTCACCCAACTCTCAACCTCCCGGTTATCGAATTGATATGTTTCAAACACCTTATCTATTGCAATTATCCTCTCCCGATTCAAATTGCAAATTAGAAATGCATAGAATGTGGCCAACAAACCATACAAGAATTAAAGCAAGGGTTTGAAAAGATAAAGTGCAAAGGAACAAACAAGATTTATATTGAGCACAAATAATCAATCCATTACAATAATAATCTATCCTAATCCCCAAATCAAAGAGAAATTTAGCCTATCATGTTCAACAATAACATACCCAATGAAAAGAGAAACATAAATGAAAGAGAGAGAAAAGAATAATCAAATCCTATTTAGAAGCTTGCTTCAATCCTCTCTCTTCTTCAATGCCTTCTTCAAATGGGTAGGAAGGAGTATTAATGGGGGTTAGGGCTTGGATATGGAGGTAGGAATGAGTATTGAATGATGGAGTGGATGAATGATATGAGAAAAAAGAGGGAAAAGGGGGTTTTGGGGCAAAAATCGCGTCTGGGCCCACCAAAGGGAGCAATCCCGCCTTTTCCCGCGACCACGGCATGAACCGCGGTCAAGAACGCGGCCAAAATGAGAGGAGACCGCGGTCGAGGCCCGCGGCCGCGGCTCGGACTGCGGGTGATTGTCAAAAACGTTCTGGACTGCTTTGGAGCAGAGGCCCGCGGTCGGGCCCGTGGCCGCGGCCCGAACCGCGGCTTACTGGGCAATTTTGGAGCAGAGGCCCGCGGTCGGGCCCGTGGCCGCGGCCCGGACCGCGGGTTCCTAGGCTTTATGCGCAGTCCGCTTGTTCGGCTCCGTTCTCCCTCGTCCGGACTCGGATTTGATCGCCGTTTGCGCTCACGGATTCCTCTCGAGACGTACTTCAATCTCATGTCTTCAAAATCGTCCAATTAATCTTTGAATTTTCCTGAAATCACTCCAAAAGATACACCAAGCATCAAAACTCAACAAAACTCAAAATTGGGATACAAACACATATTAGCAATCAAAATATGAAGGGAAATGACAACAAATCATGTGGAATTGAGGTACGAAAACCATGTTTGTCACATTATCGACATATCCCTAAGATGGCGAAGAGCCTGTTTCCAAGAAGCGATAAAACGCCACGGAACTTCCAACGTTCGTGACTCCAGAAGTTTCACGACATAGGTCGAGTCGGACTCAATCCAAAGATGAAACCAGTTCCTATTATGAGCAATGTTAATTGCCGTGATAATCGCCAAAAGCTCCGCTTCAAAAGCAAAACCAACGCCGCCTTTTATATGAAAGCATCCACGAACCACCGCCCAGTTGTCCCTGAAAACACCTCCAGCAGCGATGATTCCAGGCGAACCCATCGCGGAACCATCGGTATTTACTTTGATCCAGCCTTTTATTTAGATATATCATTATGAGATTAATGTGGGAATAAAGATTTATTTCAAATTATTTTACATAACAAATTAAATCAAAAAATTTATTTATTTCATATATATCTTAGTATCATTTTCTTTATTTATATGACCAAATTAAATCGAATAACTTATTTATTTAAAATACATTGAAGTATTATTTTATGTATTTTATATGACCAAATTCAATTGAAGAACCTATGTATTTCAAAAATATCTATACTTTTATTTAGGTTTGCAAATATTGAAATCTAATTGCAATTTTTCAGACTTTGAATTGTGAAGTTTAATATAAATTTAATGTGAAAAAATATTTATTTGAAATACATATTATAAGTATTCCTTTATTTAATTTTTCCCGTGATTAAATTTAATAGAAAATCAATGTAGGAAAGATAAATAAGCTAATGTATTCATGGGAGATTAAGCCTTTTATTTAGGTTATGAATTGATAAAGTTTAGTATAAATTCAATGTGGGATAGATGGAAACAAATGTAAAAAGGGGTAATTGCCTGTAAATTCCTAACGTTTACACAGAATTGGTTTTTGCACCTTTTTTTATTTTTCTTCTTTTAAATACCTAACCTTTAGTTTTTGTCTGAAATTTATCCGATCACCGGTTTTTTCTTACGCCGGCGCCGGAAATGCCACTTTGGCAGCCGGAATTCACACTGTGGCAGCCGGAATTCTCCACTTGGCTCATTTGTGACATGTGGCAAAAAAAAGCTGAAAAAAATTGAAATAAAAAATACATGTGGAAAAAAAATAAAAAAGAAAAGAAAAGGAAAATCACCCACCCCCCTCGTCCTCTCTCCCTTCCCCCACCCCAAACCCTAACTTTCCCTCCCCCACCCGGCGCCGCCCCCTGCCACCTCCACCACCGCCGACGCCGCCACCCACCGCTACCACCACCAACGCTCCACCGCCTGGAGCAGCTGAGGAAGTCGATCGTCGCCGCCGTCCTCCGGAGCAGCAGACTAGCCTCCACTTTGTGGTAGTGCACGAGCAAGGCGCGCGACCAAGCGGCGGAGCAGCAGACCAGCCTCCGACTTCCGGCCTCACCCTCTCCAGATCTCGCTGGCCTCCCTCTCCCCAGATCTCGTCGGTCTCCCACTCCCCAGACTGCAGCGACCTTCCCCTCCCCCATCCCCAGATCCCGTCGACCTCCGCCGCCCCCTCCCCTTCTCACCTGACTTTCCCCCTCTCCCTTCACATCTCACCAGTTCCAATTTCTCCGAATTGAAGCAGCGAAGCACGGGGAATTGGTGGTGGCGATGGCGGTGGTGGCGCAGCAGGGGGCGACGCGAATTGGTGGAGAATTGCGGATCTAGGGCACGAATTGTTGCCCTTTGTGCGCTGCCGTTTGCGCTTGCGAATGTGGTGAGAACGGTGTAGGGTGGTGCCGGCAATGGTGGCGGCATAGGCGGTGGCGGGTTGGGGACTGGGGAGGGGCAGACGGGATCTGGGGATGGGAGAGGGACAGACGGGATCTGGGGATTTTGGGGAGGGGCCGATGGGTCTGGGATGGGAGAGGGCCAATGGGTCTGGGAATGGGGGAATGGGTGGCCGGCGCTGGCGTATGGTGGCGGCGGGCGGCGCCGGCGGGTGGCAGGAAGAGGAAAGAGGTGAATTAGGTTGGGGAAGATGATGAGTTGGAAATTTTCTTCTTTTTTTTAAATTTTTTTTTGCCACATGTAAAAATTATATTTAGATGTCAATTCCGGTTGCCATCTCATCTATTCCGGCTGCCAAAGTGGCATTTCCGGCGCCGGCGTAAGAAAAAACCGGTGATCGGATAAATTTCAGACAAAAACTAAAGGTTAGGTATTTAAAAGAAGAAAAATAAAAAATGTGCAAAAACCAATTCCGTGTAAACGTTAGGAATTTACAGGCAATTACCCCATGTAAAAATATCATATACTATTATATATAGAATTGAGAGAAACAAATACTCAATTGTGAGAGTGCCACATAAAATAAAGAAGGGAAAATGTGCAGATTGGCCCCCGAAGTAGTAGCCCCTATAGCGTATAACCCCTCTTACTCACTGTGTGTGCAACTAAACCCCTGAACTCCGAGAAAAGGGTGCAAATTCCCCCCTCTGACCTAACGCCGTTAAGTGTCCGTTAACGTTTGGGTTTAATTGCACCCTCTACTTTAGGGGTGGATCTGCACCTTAATTTTTTTTTTTTTTTTTATATAATTTCAGCAACCAACCTCCGGCATCAACTTAACCGCCCCCGTACTCATCGATTCTGACTTGCACCTTGTCAGTTCGCACACGCCCAATCTCTTGGTTGTCGACTGCCCACCGCTTACATGCAGCAACGCCACCAGCTTCTTCACCGCCCCGCACAACAGCATCTTCTCCAACACCTTAACCTTTTAGGCTTATCTTATGATATTAATTGTGTATATATTTATCTATATAATATATATTTAAATTTTATTTATTTATTTTTGAATAATTATTAAAACTCTAGATAATAATTATGATTTTATTTTTGGTTAATTTAATATTTGTAAATTTATTTTAAAAGAGAAAAAAGAATGGATCCGGGTCAGAACACGAGACCCTGTGAATCTAATGGATCTGGACATGAATCTCGTTTTTTTGGACCTAATGGGTTTGGACCGGATCCTGACCTAAGTAAAAAAAATACGGATATGGATTTGGACCAAGCAGGTTTCGATCTAGGTCCACATCTGGAGTTGGTGATGCTGCTGCATGTTGGCGGTAAGCAGTCGACGATCAAGAGATTGAGCGCGTGCGAGCTGACAAGGTGCAAGTCAGAATCGATGAGTACGGGGGGCGGTTAAGTTGATGCCGGAGGTGGGTTGCTGAAATTATATTAAAAAAAAAAAAAAAATTAAGGTGCAGATCCACCCCTGAAGTAGAGGGTGCAATTAAACCTAAACGTTAACGGACACTTAACGGTGTTAGGTCAGAGGAGGGAATTTGCACCATTTTCTCGGAGTTCAGGGGTTTAGTTGCACACACAGTGAGTAAGATGGGTTATATGCTATAGGTGCTACTACTTCGGGGGTCAATCTGCACCTTTTCCCAATAAAGAATAGTGAAGAGCTCTCCAATATGTAGCTCTATATACAATACATAGATAGATTGAAAAGGTCTAAATAGGACTCATTTGTCAAGAACAAGTACGATAATAGGGGTGATAGATATATATTTACTAACTTAATTTGATGCTCGTTGGAAAAGTTAGAGCTCTTGATAATGAAATGACCCGATATTCTTTCGACAAGTGTGCTTAATTAGATACCATACTTTCAAGGTGAATATGTAACATAAAAAATTAAGACCATCCACACCAATAGAGCCCCTTTGGAGGCTTTAGGGGTGATCCCCACTTAAGAGCCACCACTCCACAACAAGTGATTTTAAAATGGGTTCTAAAATTTTAATTTTAATTTCTCCTCATTTCTCTAATTTAAATGTATTTTATAATTAAAATAAATATTAAATTTTTAAATAAGAAATTTCATTAAATTTAAAATTGAGAATTAAAATAAAAATTATATTAAAAATTAAAAGCATTGAAAATTTTAGAATTTTAAAATACAAAAAGAAATTTAAAAAATAAATAAAAATAGAAAAAATTAAATCAGATCCATTGAAACAAACCCCACCCCCCGCACCCCAACCTCCTCATTCTTCATATTACTTTTATTTTCACTGTAAAAATTATGTCATAGCAGCAACGAAGAGCCTCGCTGCTGTGGATGCTCTTATTATTAGTTCGAGTTAGGCGGCGGCAGTGGGCGGGATGCGCGAACAATGGGGATCGAGGCGGGCAGAAGAGCCCCACTGTTGTAGATGCTCTAATAATAAAAGATACTACTAATTTATTATTGGAGTAAATTACCCTGCATCAATATACATATATGCATGATGTATAATTGAACGAAAAATAATTATAATTTAAGTCTCAAATTATTCAAGTATGTTAATATTAAAATTTTAGATGATTTAAATATGTACGTGAATTTTAACCATCAAATATAAAACATAATTAGAAAAAATAATCTGACTTAAAATAAAAAAGATACTTTTTTTTAGGGGAAAAAAAGCAAACAAAGAAATGAAAAGGCTCCTCTCCCTGAGCCCTAACTCGACCACCACTTGCAATCGTAATATGCCGAGGCTCCACGTATTTTAATGTTTTTTAGAGGAAACATATTTTAATTTTCAATAAACGTCCAAAGTTCATTTTTTGAGCTGAATAAGTAAAGAGTTGAATAGGAAACTTTTCTATGCTAAAGTAAATTAGATTCAAGTGACAAATTCTTATTTACTAACAATATATTTCTTTTTTTTTTATCAGGAAAAAAGGAGTATATTACCAAATGCAACGGTACTAGAGGTACCGAATGCCAAAAGACAGAGTACATCAAAGGCATCCAAAACTTTCATCGCCAAAATAAAACAAATTCCATCACTCATCTAACCGCAAAAGCCCTCTTAACAACTCCTATTCTAGCAGCTTTGCATCAAGAAACCAGCTTCTAAAATCTGTGATATGTGACTCCACATTATATGCTACTTTCCATCCCCAAACTCTTGACTTAATTTCTGCCAACACTTTTTCCGGTTTCCAAACTCCTTGATTAAATTTGCATTCATTTCTTCCTTTCCACAAACACCAAACAACGCATATCCAAATACATGATAAAATAGAGATGTCTGATTTTCTTCCTAGATTTGTAAAGGCAAGTAGATGCTCCTTCGTTTTTGAGTGTAGAACCGTTTTTTTTTTCGAGCCAAAGTAAGATAGCATACCAGATTTCTAAAGTTGCTGGGCATGAGAAGAAAAGATGGTCGGCTGATTCCGTCTGCTCCTTACACAACAAGCAAGCCGCATCCGAATTTTAGGTGATAACTTGTCTTCTGAGAAGGTTGTCGCATGTCGCCATTCTTCATTTGAGAATTCTCCAGGTTGTGGTTTTTGTTTTGAACGGTATAGGTGTTTTCCAGATCATTAAAAACTCCGTTCGACTAACAATATATTTCAATTCCAAATAAAAGAAGTTATTCCAACCAATTAGTCCCTCGAGAATCTAGAGAGATCCTCGCCCAGCTGATGATCTACAAAGGTGTCTCAAACAACATAAAAAAGTTTTCAAGTTTGGCTTCAGATTGGGAGCCAGTTCCATCTGATAATCGTGAACTCCGCCTCTAAGCTAGCGCACATCCCACCACAACGCATGTGTGACGCACGCGTTGGTTGACACATTCGCTCAACACACGCGTGGGAATGATGGACCGTCAGTTTTTTTTCCTGGATGTGGCGGACGGAGGCTGGAGGGGTAGAGGCGTTAACGACACCAATGAAGGAGGAGTAGATTTTGAGTAGCTCGTCGGGATCACATTTTTTTTGAGTCATTTCTTAACTTTGGAGATGTTCACAATTTTTGCGGTGGTTGGAAGGTGGCACGCATGGCGAATAGGGATGTAGAGAGACATTGTAATTTAAAGTGAGGTAACATGCAACATTTAATATGAATGATATGGAAAAACAACGTTGTTTGATCATTTTACATTTTTTAAAGTTATTATAAGCCAACTTGGTAATATATATGACCCGAATTTAGAGAGCCACATAACTTTCGGGCGCAAAATCTAGTCATTAGAGAACCATCGTCATAAACTGCAACAATGAGGATCCAATAATAGCAACCCTAATATGAGGACACATACATAAAGGTCATTTTATGTTAGGACAAAAAAAATTAAATTAATGTTTGAGTTGAGGATCATAGCGAGACCTCTAGTGCAAAAAACTAGAGTCTTATTCATTGTCCCACAAAGCCTTTTTTCTTTTAATTATAAATTTTATTTATAAAGTCTTATTTGATTATATGAAAAGTTTTATTTTCGAATAAAATTTTACTCTTTCCGTCCCACTCCAATAGGCCCAGTCTTAAATTAGAAATAATTAGGGCTCTAATTAAAATTATAACTACTTAATTAAAGGGAATATACACCCCTAATTAAAACTCTAAAAACTCTCATTTTGGAATTCACTACTTTCGTTTTTTCCATTCTCTCTCTCAACAATGAGCGCCGCCGCCATTTCCACCGCCTCCGCCGCTCTCCTTTTCCCCTTTCCCGGCCATGGCGGTCTTCTCCCCCTCCAGATCCCGAAACCTCTGTCAAGCCGCCTTCTCTCTACCCTTTTCTTCTACCTCTACCGCCGTCTCTAGCGGCGCAAACCCTAGCTGCCTCCACCGTGTTCTACCGTCTCCACCCTCCACCGCGTCCTCCGTCTCTACCCTCCACTCTTGTCCACCTCCACCATGTGTACCGCCTCCACTGCCTCTACCCTCCACCTTATCCACCGCGTCTTTGGTCTCCACCACCTACATCTGCATCGTACACCGGGATCCCCAGATCTGGTGAGGGAGACGATGTAGTGGCTGAAACTGCTGATTTTCGGTGGGATTGCAGATCTGGAATTTTCTTTCTCAGAGTTTGATTTCTAAGTTTTTGTTTAGGGTTCTTGATTTGGTATGAGGACAAGAAACGAGAAATGGGTAGAATTTAGGGTTGCTGTAAATGAGTTCTTAGCAATTTTAGTGAAATGGGTAATTATCAATTGATTTTGGTTGATTTTTGTGAAATGAGTTCTTGTTGCTTGATTACTTGGTTTCGTGAAATGGTGCATTTACTTGATTTGTTGGAGCAATTTTTTTGTTTGAGTTTTTGTTGCTGAAAGTTTCGTTCTTGATTTTTTGGAATTTTCTCTCTCATAATTTGTTGAATTGTTGAAGCTTGAAGAAGAATGAGCAAAGTAATTTCTGCATTGAGTTTTTGTTGCTGAATTGTTTCGTTCTTAATTGCTGAACTTTTTGTTGAAGGATTTCTGCATTTAAATGAGCAAAGTAATCAAATGAGATTAAGAAAAAAAAACAAATGAACACTTAATTGCTTAATTTTTGGTGGACCACACCATTTACCTATCAAAAAGTAAGTTTCTTAATCTTCGTACCGAAAATAACTGAGCCTATTGGCCTAAGACGGAGGGAGTATTTTTTTTATTAAAAAAGTCTTTTTTATTTTTAAGAAAAAGGTTTTATTTACTCTTAAGAAAAGTCTTATTTGATTTTATTAAAAGTTTGATTCACATTTAAACAAAAGTCCCGTTTACGAATAAAAAGTCTTATTTGCTCTTAAGAAAAAAAAAATCTCATTTACTCTTAAGAAAAGTCTAATTTGATTTCATGAAAAATATGATTCACATTTCAACAAAAGTCTCATTATAAAAAGTTATATTTGCTCTTGAAAAAAGTTATACTCCCTCCGTCCCGGCCAAGACGCTACTTTTGTTTTTCGGCACGGGATTTAAGGAGTTGTAGATTAATGTTTTAAGTATGTAATAATAAAGTGATAAAGTATGAGAGAGAAAGTAATAAAATGATAAAGTAGGAGAGAGAAGGTAATAAAGAAATACTTAATTAGTGTTAATTAAGTGTTTAAAATTCCTTATTTTTGCCAAATATAGAAATGTAGCATCTTCATTGGGACGACCCAAAAAGGAATATGTAGCATCTTGAACGGGACGGAGGGAGTATTTAATTTTATAAAAAATATTATTTACATTCAAGCAAAAGTTTCATTTATGAATACAAAGTTTTAAAGTCTTATTTTCTCTTAAAAAAATCTTATTTGCTCTTAAGAAAAATCTTATTTGATTTTATGAAAAATATTACTGTCTCCGTCCTACTTATCTTGGCATACTTTCCCTTTTAGTTGTCCCATTTATAATGACACTTTCTAAAAATAGCATGTTTTACCTACCTTCTCTACAAATATAAAATAAGTGAGTCTTATCCACTTTACACTCCTAATCATTTATTCTTAACTTTCGTGCCCAAAATAAATGTGTTAAGATAAATGGGACGGAGGGACTACATTAAAGCAAAAGTCTCATTTACGAACAAAAAATTTTAAAATCTTATTTTCTATTAGGAAAAGTTTTGTTTGCATTTAATATCAAAAGTTCCACTTACGAATAAAAAGTTTTAAAGTCTTAAAATCTTATTTGTTATCAAGAAAAGTTTTATTTGATTTACATATAAATAAAGTCTCATTTACGAATGAAACGTCAATCTTATTAACGTTTAAGCAAAATCTCATTTACAACTAAAATGTCTTAAAGTCTTATTTGCTCTAAATATAAGTCTTATTTACGTTTAATTAAAGTTTTTTTTACTAATAAAAAGTCTAATTTATGAATAAAAAGTCATATTTACTTTAAAAAATTATTTGATTTTATAAAAATTATTATTTATATTCAAGCAAAAGTTTCATTTACTAATACTTTTTTTAAAGTCTTATTTGCATTTAATAGCAAAAGTTTCAATTACGAATAAAAAGTCTTAAAGTCTTATTTAAAATTAAAAAAATATATTATTTGCTTTATTATACTTCCTCCATCCACAAAGAGTGTGTGGTGGACTGAAGGACACGAATGCTAATAAAATGGTTGGAGATGTAATTTTAGTATTAAAAAATCCCACAAATGGTACTTCATCCCTCACACGAATCTTGACACGTATTCCTTTTTGGATCGTCCCACGACTCTTGACACGTTTATAAATATAGTAACAATTATATCCTTATCTCTCCTACTTTATCACTTTATTACCTTCTCTCTCCTACTTTACCACCTTTCATCTCCTACTTTATCACTTTTATACTTTATTAATTACCTACACACTTAAAACACTAATCTACAATTCCTTAATTTCCGTGTCGAAACCAAACGTATCAAAATTCGTGGGACGGAGGAAATAGTATTTAGGGTTGTTGGACCCACCAAATTGTAAAAATAAGGGATGAGTATTTTGTAAATATTGAGTATGAGTGGGGTTTAACAAATAAGGAAAAGTTTCTAAAAAAGAAAACACACACTCTTTATGGACGAAATAGGATTTAAATATCATCACATTTGATTTTTTTTGAAAAGTATCACAAATTTATGTGAAAAAAGTATAAAATAAAAATATAAATAAAAACAACTCAACTAGAAATTAAACTTGAGATCTCTAAGTTTATAAACTAACACATTTTCCATTGGATCACAAAGCCTTTATTAATAAAATATAAATAAAACACAAAAATTTATAAAGTAACACATTTTTCATTGGGTCAAAAAGCATTTATTAATTGTTCTTATAAATTTTATTTATAAAGTGAAAACATAAATAAAAGATAAAAATTCATAAACCAACACCTTTTTTATTGGGCCACGCGACTGACTTATGTTATACTCTCTCCGTCCCTGAAATAAGTTCCTCTTTGAGGACGGCCCAGATTTTAAGAAAAAGTGGTAAAATGTATTGATAGTGAAGAAAAATGTGTTATAATTAATATTGAGAGTGGTGAAAAGGTGAAAAAGTGTTATAATTAGTATTGGGAGTGGTGAAAAAGTGAAAAGTAAGAATAAATAAAGTATTATTAGTGGTGGAGTAGTTGTCCAAAAATGGAAAGAAAGAAATATGAATTTATTTGGGGACGTCCAAAAGGAAAAAGATGAACTTATTTCAGGGACGGATGGAGTATATGAGATCACATGCAAATATTTGTATATAAATAAAATATGGAATTAAAAAGAAAAAGGAAAATTTTAGATAAATAAATATATAGAATTATGGAAATATCAAGTAGGATAAATATATTGAGGACATAAATTCAATATATTATATGATGATATAATTATTTCTGATGTATTTTTTAAAACAACAGTGAGTAAAACTTGTTAATTATAGCTAACGCGGTCTAATTTAAGTGACAAAGTTGAGCCACGACTCTTTTTTATGAAAGGTATTGTGTTCAATCTTCTTTATAAGATGTATTGAGTTCAATTCCGCCTACGTGCGACCTTTTATGTGATGTAGAGGTTTCGAATAATTTTCTTACTTTTACGTAGTGTAGAGTCTCGTCTGCATGTGGATTGCTTATTTAATTATATTATAAATTATAAATACCTCTCATAATTTCAAAAAAGAAAAGTTGTTAATTATAAATCAACATGAAAAAAAAATGACAACTAACAGAAAATGATGTGGCAAGATCGTAATTCATTGGCCAGCTCAACCCAAATGGAATCGACGGCGAATAATTTCCAGAAACAGTGTCATTTCTAAAAGGGCAACGCTGTTATTTTAGACAGGATCTGGTGGCAACGTGGTCATTTGATTAACATCCGGTTGCGGCATTCCGATATAAATATCCGCTGGCTGAAATTTCTCATTACTACTTCTCAGAAAAGGAAAATAGAAAGTTTATAATCTATCGCGTTGTTCTGAAGCAGCTCCCTATTTCTCCGCGTACGCTCTCTACCACCTCCCCAGATCTATTGTTTTCTGGTGCGTAAATTCTTTAGATCGGATACCAATTCTTAGATCTGATTTAGCTCGAATTTCTATGCTCGCGATCTTGTGTTTTCGCTTCAATTTCTTTTGTGAGGAGGGAAATCTGATCGCAATTTTGAGATTTCTTTGATTTGTTCTGTTATATTCGAGTTTTACAACCAGTCGGTTTATATTACTTCACATTTTCTATGTAACTGGAATTTGTGGTTAGTTTTTATTTTCGTTTCTGAAAGAAGCTTTTGATTTCGATTTAGCTAATTTTTGATGGAATTAAGGATTTCTGCGTTCATATGTCTCGTGATCTGATCTAAAAGTTCATTATACATAATGATCTCGATCTGTAACCTATTTCTTTGCGAATTTCGGAAAATATTTCCAACCGACTTTTATTTGCTAGTTCCTTGGGAGATGCGTTTTTATTGCATACGACTCAATTTTTCATAAAGATCCTGACATAATAACTGAACTGTGCGATTGCATGCTGCTAATTTTCGGTTCAGAGATTTCAATTTCAGAGTATCCTGTATTTCTTTCGTTTTGTTAGATTCATCATTTTATAGAGGTGGATCATATTGCTGTCTGTTAAGTGTCATTTGATGGGTGCATCTCAAAATCAGTTGCCATTAGTGAACTATTCCAT
The DNA here is from genome assembly GCF_028751815.1 of Salvia miltiorrhiza. Classification (NCBI taxonomy): domain Eukaryota; kingdom Viridiplantae; phylum Streptophyta; class Magnoliopsida; order Lamiales; family Lamiaceae; genus Salvia; species Salvia miltiorrhiza. The sequence goes on along the minus strand of NC_080393.1, from coordinate 24,082,069 downwards.
GCATGTTCGGAGGTCTAGGATGCCATTCATGTGAGAATATGCACTATAGATTGACTTATTCAATAGATTTTATCTACTTAAAATCATGCAGTCATGGAAAATTATTTAAAATTTACGCAATTGTAATTTTTTCCAGTCTGTTCTCAACAATAACTGTGGTTTACATTACAGTCTTGTTTTAATTTAATTTTGATTTACTTCATTCTTTGCAGTATTCTTTATGGTTTAGATTGCTTAGAATATTATCGCATAATGTCCGTCTCAGATTTCATTCTATTGATATTTGCCTATGGTTGATGCACCTATTCATAATTGCATATTTGTGTTACTTGTTAGCTTAAATTGATATCATATATTGATATCAAGGGGTGAATACTGGCGTGAATCATGCATCTCTCCCTCTCTATCTCTCTCATACACACTTGTATATTTATGTAAACAATTTCCATTCTGACAATATTCAGGGACCTAAGTATAAAACAGAAATGGGGCTGACTTTCACTAAGCTGTTTAGCCGGCTATTCGCTAAGAAGGAGATGCGGATTTTGATGGTTGGTCTTGATGCTGCTGGTAAGACAACCATCCTGTACAAGCTCAAGCTCGGAGAGATTGTCACCACCATTCCAACCATTGGTATGCTTTATCCTTTCTGGTGCTCTGCTGCAATTTCATTGACTTCTTTTGTTCCTGTTTATACAACCTTTTTCATTCAAAACATTTAAATAGATGTCTAGCTAATTAATTTGGGTCGTACAGTTTTCTAGTATTCATTGCTCTGTTTTTACTATTTCTGTGCAGGTTTCAATGTGGAGACTGTTGAATACAAGAACATTAGCTTCACAGTTTGGGATGTTGGGGGTCAGGACAAGGTGGAACTCTTGCTTTTTTATTGTTTCATTTGTTTTGCTCATTTATTTCTTAAAGTAAATACATACCAGCACCCAAATGCTGATTTCTGTATCAGTAAGATGGTATAATTATTTCACCTTCTGTATGGAAGCTGCCATGCTCATAATGTGCTGTTATTTACCTTGTTCAGATCCGCCCATTGTGGAGGCACTACTTCCAAAACACACAGGGTCTCATATTTGTGGTGGACAGTAATGACAGGGACCGTGTTGTGGAGGCAAGGGATGAATTGCATAGGATGTTGAATGAGGTGATAATGCTTTATATACTCTGTCCATGTTATCTGTATAACAAATTATCAGCATACTATTTATCATTCAGTACAAGTCATGCGAAGTGTCGGTGGTTGATGGTAAATTGCCCTCAGAAATATGTATTACATATTTTGTTGGGGATTTCTTATTATCCAGGGGGAATACATTCTTAAAGTCTTGCAACAATTTTCTGTATTTCCTCTGCTTATCATAATATGCTATGTAGGGAAACCTGCAATGGACTTAAACTTTGTCAACTTGAGCTTTGTAATGCCTCCATTTACTGGTTTGACCAAACTAACATTTGCTCCATCAATATCTCTGCACAACTAGTTTATTGATGTATAGTAATGGAATGAATGATCTAATAGTAGGTGGTGCCTCTTTGAGTAGCCTGATGAATAACTGCTTATGCTAATGTCTCATCATTGGCTTAGTTAGGAGGCCAATAGTAATTTAAGGCATTTTGAGTGGATTGTTGCATTCTATCAACAGTCCTCCAAGCAGCCGTGAACATTTTCATTCAAATGAATAGATTGTTTCTCTGCTACTGGTTTCTTGTCAGAATAAACATTGTCTTGGCTCTTGTTATTATTTGGGTTAAATGCTGAAAATATTCTGATTTTGTTTTTTCTTGTCAGGATGAGCTGAGAGATGCTGTATTACTTGTATTTGCAAACAAGCAAGATCTTCCCAATGCAATGAATGCTGCTGAAATTACTGACAAGCTTGGTCTGCATTCACTGAGGCAGCGTCACTGGTATGCATTTTGAACTATTTTGGTTTGTGGGTAGTAATCACCACTGCTTTTGAATTTGCTATTGTAAAATTTATCCCAACATGTGTTGCCTCCAGGTACATCCAGAGCACCTGTGCTACCTCTGGAGAGGGGCTATACGAGGGGCTGGATTGGCTCTCTAACAATATTGCTAACAAGGCAAGTTCTTGAGATACTATAATATAAACTAGTATTTGTGATGACCTTATTTAATCAATCTCTGACTCGGTTGTTACAGGCTTAAATGTTGTTGGGAGTTGCTTGGATAATGCGTGCAGCTGTGTTTTTCATAGCCTTATACTAGTCTGTGTGGAATGATTTTGTTTCAAAATTTTTGGAAGTTCTTTGGTACCCTGTGAAATGGCTGTGTAAAACTAAATGAAATTGTTTCATATGTTTGCGGTACACTAGTTTAAATGTAATGCTATATTCATTCATGGACACACTAATATTAAATATTGTCTGCATTCACAGTTATTGGTTGAGTTTTGACATCTTTGCTTGAAATATCAACTACGATGAACTTTGTGTTATAAGAAGGCCCAATCTAGGGTTGTCTGCAACTGTATCCTTGATCTTCTTATATCAAGTTTTTTTGTTTAAATACACATGCAATTCTATTTCCATGTTGTCTGATGGTGATGTTGTTAACCATAAATTAGAAATTTAAATTGTTTTGCAGCTTAAATAAGTTGAATGCACTTCGTTTAGGCTGAATTTGGAAGAATTTTCAACTAATGTGGTTGTAGTAATCCCCGGTATGCAGGGGGGTAGATAGATCATACCGGACTGCTCTGTGAAATCACTGAAGAAATTAGCTGCTGCTGCTGTTGGCCGTCGCTTGTACGAGAATGCCTTTTTTACTTGTTTCTTTTGTCACTCCGTCAAATAGAACTAGAAATTATGCAATTAAGTTCTGTAGCGTCAATTTCTTTTCTTTCTTAGATGACCATTATTTTCAATAATTTCTTTTATTTGGTTACGTGGCTTGATTTTTCTCTTAGTCATTTCAAAATTAATTATTTTTATTAAATTGAGATTTTATTAAAAGGAAAAAGAAGAAACCTAGTGAAAAACACAAGAAAGTAGTCTAAGGGCCTAAGCCTCGTTAAAACTTCCTCAAAGAAAATGTAATGAGAAAAACTTTGAGGAAAAAAGGCCGGTGAGAATATTAATAAGATTCAGCTTCAGACTAACCATTACCATGCACTAAAACTCTCAAAAGAAGTTTGAGACACAACGCCTATGAAGCTTTGAACTAATCATCACCTCCTGGGCGACGATGCCCAAACCCCAACCAATAAAACCAACAAGAAAGGTAGTAAGATAGCCATGGCACTGCAAGATAGCAAGCAAAGCCCGATGACATAAAAAGGTCAGTACCCTAAACTGACGCTGAAGGGGGGAACAACTCCCAGCCGAGCCCGAACCAATTTGGGCTGTCGAACAAACAGTAGTAGGAAGACTACGTAGGAACACATCAGCGCGACGGAAGCTAGCCTACTGGCAGCAGATATCTGATCGACATCCTTCTCCCGCCACGGAACGTTATTGTAAAATTAATTAAATAGTTATATTTTCATTATTTTGGATTGGACATTAGGACTAGTTTACGAACTGAGTAATTTATCAGATTATTTGACAGTTGAATTATTGCTGACAAATTGTGGGTATCGGGACAACATGATAAGGTCAAACATAAATACGAACACGACTTGTTAAGAAATACAAATAGAAATAAATAAGGAAAAACATGAATCTTGTGTTGCTTGGCAAGAGAACAAAGGATGGGAGTAACTAAAATTTCCTTAAAAAAAATACTAATAATTAAAATAATAATTTAATAAAAATAATAATATTAATTCTAACATGTTAGACAAATCTGACACGAAATTATCGTGTCCTTATCAAATCGACATGATAAGGATACGAATCTGATAAGACTTGACACTAACCCATTAATTTCCTGCAGTTTTATATCGTGTTTTCGTGTCGTATCGAAAATTGTCAGATCTACATTTAATAAATACAAATTCCTAATATTTATATAAAATTTAAATGTCCATCAAAGATATTGCCTAAAATTGTCTATTAAGGATTTGCATGAAAGGAAAAAAAAAAATCAGTAAAAAAGAGGTGTCGCTAAATCTTCATAAGGAATGGTTTTGGCATAACTTTATTAGAGCATCCACAATGCTTGTGTCTTAGAGGGGTGTCTTAGGAGTGGGCCCCACCTAAGTCACCCCTCTCCAATGCATTGTGTCTTAGGTGATTGCTTAGATCCTCATTTCCACAAAATTCATATTTCTATACTTTTATTTTTAAAATTCAAATTTCATTAAAATTAAAATTCTACATTACAATAATTTAAATAAAATAAAAAACATAATTAAAATACGATAATAAAATAAAAAAAAAAACATAATTTCCTAATTTAAATAAGCCCTCGACGCTTGAGCACTTCTTGGACTAGGTGGTTGTGCAATGCCAATTGTGCATCTGTCATACCCGTCGTGTCCTTGTTCAAGAGCTTCATATCCATCTCATTGAATTCACGATTCATCTTTGGAAATGTAGAAGAGAGAATTGTTTTTGGGAGAGAATTGTAGTTGAAGATGTTGGTGAATTTGAAAGAGTGGAAGGAAGAGTGGTATTTATAGAAGGGGAAAAAAAGAAAAAAAAAATCAAAATAGCCGTTGAAATGAAACGGTCGTTTTTTTTTTTTTTTTTAAAAACAAAAATATCAAACGGTCAAATTTTGTAAAAATTAACGATTTTTGAATTTTTTTTTAAATTGGGCGCGTCCTTCGGACGCGCCATACTCTCTCCTCTCTCGCCCTGGGTCCAGGCTTCGACCCCGCCTCGCATTTGGGCCCGTCTCCAGCGCGCGGCCGATTCCTTCGCCCCGGATCGACACCGGCTTCGACGCTTGCGCTGTGGATGCTCTTATGATTAACCTTGGACAGTCGGTAACGGCCCGATTTTGAGGATAACCATTATAATGTTTTTTTTGTTTTTATAATACACTAGGGTGTAACCTTCGATGAAAAATTATTTTTATTTTTTATTTAAATTATATAATATTATTTTTGTATAAATAATTATTTATATATAAATTATTTTTGAATTTATTTAATTTAAGATAATATGGCTGAAATTATATTAATCTCAACCATATTTCTCAATTAAATGTTAATTTTTTGTTAGAATAATATATATTTCTTTTATATAAATTTTTATTTAATAATATCTTATAAGAGGTCGATGTAAGATTAAAGATTTTATTTTTTAAATGTAAATTTGATGGAGGGATTGATGTGTCACATTTGTTGTTAATTGAATATAGACAATATTTTTAATTAATTTTGTACAAATTATTTAAATTGACAAACAAGAATTAAGTTAAGACCTCATCTGTCATTTGAGCATCATCTCTTCTGAATCATGTAGGACCATATCATCATGTAAAGCCCGAAATACGACAATAACGTTTGAACACCTAGATGGCTAGACCTGAAATACAAAAATGAATTTTTATGGATCAATTTTTTTAACATCATTAACTGGAGCTTTAAAAATCAAAGCTGACTTGTGAGATTGTATGATTTGGAGCTTGTAAAAATCATAACTAACTTCTATGCATTATTAGCTTCAAATATTATAATTGGATTACGAGTATCATCTCGTTTGAAGTTTGAAAGAATAAATTTGATTTGTGATTATCATCTCATTTAAATTTTGAATGACCACAAATAAATTATAAAAATTATCTCGAGTGCAACTTCAAAGATCATTATCATCTGCAGCTTGTAAGATCATAAAAATAACTTCTAAACATTATCTTGTATGAAACTTGAAAAATTTTGTGCATTATTTGATGTGGAGCTTGAAATATCATAATTGAGTTTCAAGCATCATGTCGTTTGAAATTTGAAAGAACAAAATTGACTTGTGAGCTTCATCTCATTTGAAGTTTGAAATACCATAACTAAGTTTTGAAAATCATCTCGTGTGAAAGTTTAAGAAAGTTGATGTGAGATTTAAATTTTATTAATTCATTTAGTATTTTAATTGATAAATTTTTATAAAAAATCAATGTCGAATCCAAATTTTATTTTTAAAAATGTATACGAAATATATTATTTTATGATCAAATTAAATTGAAGAAATAATTTACTTAATCACACCAATTAATTATTTTGTTAGACATAAAATAAGATAGGGTGTAGAGAATTTAAAAAATGGATATTTTTTGTATCTCATTTTGAAAACTTGGAGTTTATATAATCCTACAATTTGCAAAGCATGTAAAATACTCCCTCCGTCTCATGAATATGGACATGTTTGGTTTCGGTACGAGAATTAAGGAGTTGTAGATTAGTATTTTAAGTGTGCAGTTAATAAAGTATAAAAGTGATAAAATAGGAGAGAGAAGGTAATAAAAATGATAAAGTAGGAGAGAGAATGTAATACTTATTACCTTATTTGGAATTGTGTCAAGATTCGTGGGACGACCTAAAAAGAAAAACGTGTCAAGATTCGTGGGACGGAGGAAGTATTTAGAGTGCATTTAAATTGATGGATAAATTTATCATGAGAAAATGATGGATATTAAAAACATAAATTTTTTTTATTTTTATTTTTTTATGATAAATTTATTCATTAAAGCAAACATGCCAAAACCATTCTTGTCCCATCCAATTTTTTTTTTTCTTCCAGAATTTAGTCATTTATATGCCCTAAAAGTGTAAAAGCGGTTATTAAATTCAATCGCTGTATAATTCTCTCATCTGACCGTTGAGCGAATCCGCTCTGGCACTCTCTCCGCCACCCTACCATCCAACTCCATTAACTACTTCCAATCCTCATGAATTTAAAAATATCGAATTTTGGATGCCCACTTTATGCTATTAGGTGGGTTTGACTCAGCAGCCATAGTTGACAATCGGTCTTGTTTTCTATGTATAAATCATGTAGTCATTTCCCGGAGACTCCACTTAATCCAATTTGCTCCAATTCAAATTTAGAGTGAGAATCGTGAAGGGGATGGAGGGTGTTGGAACTCAAGTAGCGAATATGGGAGAGACGGAATTGAACTCCTGTGATCGTGATCGTGATCGTGATCGTGATTGTGATGATGTTTCGCATCTTTCTCTTGACATAGGAGGTAACGCTTCTTTAATTGCTGGATTCTTTGATTTGCTTACTGCTCAACTTCGTTAATTTGCGCTCTCGAATTGTTATGGTTGCCGTTTTCTCGATTACCCTTTTCCAATTTTCAGTCGTGATTTGTCCGTTTTAACCATCTGGAACTGCCTGTAAAAAGTAAACTTTTCAAGTGGGGTCTTTCTTAAAACTTAGTTAAAAGGAATGTTAATTCGACCTTTTGTTTCTTAAGGTTAGCTGAAAATCGAACTTTCTTTCTTTGTGGTGCTTTGTCTTAAGTTTTACTTCGGCTTAATTGATCACAGGGGTTTTAGAACTTGGATTGAACATCATTTATCTCTCTGCTTGACAAAACTATACATTTTAGTTTAGCTTCATATAATTTGATTTAGTGCAAGTTATACTATTGGATTTCCAACTTGGTAAAGATCATTTATCCCTCTGCTTGGCGAAAACTGTACATTGCGGGATTGTAAAGTTCTACCTTCGGTGATGGCGATATGAAATATCCAACGTTTGAAAATAGTGAGTTGATTTACCAATCAAGATTTGCATTGATCTTTCATCTACCATCTGTAGGTTCTCTAATAAAGATGGTTTACTTCTCAAATGGCAGTAGCTGCTCCTCTGATGATCAGAAAGACAGCTATTTAAAGGATGAAATTAACGCATCCGTTGGCACCTCCAACCAGAGTGGCCTAAGAGGGAAACTTCACTTTCTGAAGTTTGAAACAAGCAAAATCCATGAATGCATCAAGTTTATATCTTCCAAGCACCTTCAACACTATGGTAAACTCACACTTTTGTATGATGATCAACATATCAAGATATGTGAAATATGCATTTAAGTATTTGTCCTATGTTCTATCTACAAATGGTGCCTTTCTGCCTGCTCCTTCAGTGCAATATTGTAGCTGTGGAAAATGGTTGCAATATTGTTCTGCTATAAGATGATTAGAATGGGATACTCATACTTTCTTGTTGTGACCACCACTATACTAAACCACAAGCTATAAGGGCTGCAAGTGAAATGATCTTGGAATGTTCAGAATCTTCAGGTGGTAATGCATAAAATTTGTGATTCAGGCTAATTTATTTTAACTGCTAAATTTCCTATTATACTCCAAGAATTAAGATACCTGGAACACTAATTTATCATATTCTTCCTGTGAATAGGAAAAGGACAATATTTTCATGATCTAGATCGCATGGTTGTGCATTATGTTAACTAGTTTTAAGCATGCACATATGTGTTTGGTACATATTGAAAAGCTTTCTGAGATGCTAGATGTAACACCAAGATTATGCACGGCCATCATAAGGAGTTTTTAAGTCATTAGGTGATCATGCATGTTCACTAGTTTTAAGCATGCAAATGTGTTTGGTATATACTGAAAAGCTGCATGAGATGCTAGATGTAACATCAAGATTATGAGCAACCGTTTTCTGGGGTTATTGACCCATTAGATGATCATGCATGTTTAGCTGAACAGTTTTCTCTGTGTTTCTGCTTATTTTGTGAATTTCTGCATATTTATTTCTTCTTAGAGGCTCTGTGAATCCAGGTGATCAGGATAATAAGGACCTCATCATTGAAGAAAATGTTATTAAGGTAATATTTCGAATAATGCCAGATTAGATGATTAGAAAATGCCATTTGCCATTGCCTTGTCCGGAATTCAAGTAGGTTTTGTTGGTTCGTTTCCAGATATTTTATGAGTTGAGGGTTTCTGAAGTTGTTTGTGATTTGTAATTTAAAAAACATTATGAGAAAACCATTTTAGTGGATTTGAAACCAAAATTACATATCAACTACTCCCTCCGTCCCATTTCAAATGTCTCAAAACTATAGGATTGCTTAGTTTTGAGACATTTGAAATGGGACGGAGGGAGTAATAAATATGGACATCGCTTCTCCATGCTTCCAATAAGTTTCTGCCAGTCACAGCTTGATTTTTTTTTTCCCGTTTCTGCTAACTACAGTGGGAAAGGGATCTGAATATCTTGTTATCATAGACTGAACCTGGAGGATTTTTTTCCTTCTCTTTCTTCCCTGATTCATTTGATCAAGTAATGTGTAGACACTAGATTGGTTTCAAGTCAATCGTAAAATTGTCTTGGGACTTATAGTAATATATGAATTGACAATCTGATTGATTATGTTTCTGAAGGCCACAGGCGGCGGGGCATTTAAATTTGCTGATTTATTCAAAGAAAAGCTAGGTATCATTCTGGACAAGGTAGATGAAATGAGCTGCCTTGTCGCTGGAGCTAATTTCCTACTTAAGGTATAGACCATCACCATTTAATTCATATAATTTTGAAATTTCTTTGTTCTTCATTAACTCTGGATGACTCTTTACTGCACTTCGCGTTGCATAATCTTTTCTTTCTCCTTTGATATTTTTCTTTGAGTAATGCTTTTTCTAGACATTTTTGTTGACACTTTCCACTGTGTGTTTCTGTTACAGTACACACGAGAACACACACACACATATAAAATATACATTGTGAACGTTGACATTGTTATTTCCTGTTGCTTAGTTAAGAAACCCTGCTTTAGTCTTGCTTCAATGATTTGCCAAAAATATTTGTCAAAATTGTTAATGATTCGATAAATTTGTGATCCAAATTGTGTATCAGTTCTGTTGTGCTTCCATGTTGATTAGGTTTGCATATGAAGTTTATATTTCACTTATATTGGTTAGGCAGTGAACCATGAAGCATTTACCTATATGGATGGCCAGAAGGACTATGTCCAAATTAACCACAAAGATCTGTACCCTTATCTCCTTGTTAATGTGGGTTCTGGAGTCAGCATGATCAAGGTAATCTTTTTCTTTTTTCTCGTCCTTTTCTTTTCATTTTCGGAATGAAGTTTGCTATCTAAGATAGATTTGTTGAAGCAAAATTCTACTTTTTCATTAAGTACTTGGTCTAAATTATGGGATGAAACTAGAATGACAGGTATCATTCAGTTATACAAAATTCATTGAGCTGGTACTCCTTGTCAATGTTATCTTTATATCAGACATATACTTCATTGTATTCTTTTCCACATGTATAAGAGTTTGAAAGCTTTTAGTTAATTTCTTATATTGTCTTTCCCTTTGTGATTAGGTAGATGGCGACAATGAATTTGAGCGAGTCAGTGGAACAAGTGTCGGTGGTGGAACATTCTGGGGTTTGGGAAGACTTTTAACCAAGTGCAAAAGGTTGCTCTTAGACCTTTCATTGTAGTGCAATTGACAGTCTCCCATAAGTTGCCTCATGATCTTTTATGGTTTTTACAGTTTTGATGAGTTGTTAGAATTGAGTCATCAAGGAAACAACAGAGTGATAGACATGCTTGTTGGAGACATATATGGTGGAATGGATTACTCAAAGGTATATTTCCTTGAGTGCATGTCCCAATCTTCTTGGTGTCCTTGTTCATACAACTGTTTGTCTCACTCAGTGTCTAGAAAGTTTCAATACGACAAATAGATTGTATTTGAAGTGAGTTCTTTAACAATATATTGCATCCTCTCGTGTCATGTGAGAATCTTGTAAATTTCACAAGAGCGGCCTGGTAGCACCAAGCACTGTGGTGGTATGACAGTATCTAGTTCTGTTTAACTATTTCAGATTGGTCTTACGTCAACGGCAATTGCTTCTAGCTTTGGCAAGGCAATATCCGAAAACAAAGAACTCGAAGATTACAGATCTGAGGATGTAGCCAGATCCCTCTTAAGAATGATCTCAAACAATATTGGACAGGTGAGTGAATTGAAAGGGCAACCATACATTGAAGATAAAAGTAAAATAGCTAATGTTAGTCTTGGGTTATTGAAATCATGATTTGTTTTTGATGATATTGAGAAGTGATGTTTCCTTTGTGTGGTAATGACAGATTGCTTACTTGAACGCATTACGTTTTGGATTGAAGAGGATATTTTTCGGAGGATTTTTCATAAGGGGACATGCATACACAATGGACACAATTTCTGTTGCAGTTAATTTCTGGTATGAAGAGAAATGAATTGGCATGTTGTGTGTTGTGATGAGGTGAAATCAGATTGTGCATAATTTGCAGGTCGAAAGGCGAAGCGAAAGCTCTATTTTTGCGGCATGAAGGGTTTCTTGGAGCATTGGGAGCTTTTATGAAGTACGAGAAAAATGGATTCACAGATATCAGTCATCAATTTATGGAACAATCTTGCGCAATACAAATAACCCAACCCCATAATGTATAGCTAGGTTTATTGGAGCTCATCATCAGGGCTACTTTTGGTACATCACTTCTTCTTATATTATTCATTTCTATGCCTTTTCTAATTCTACTATGTATTTTTGGATTTGGATTTTCCGAGTCGTTTACAATTAGAAAGCAATGCGATATTTTCAAGGGTATTAAACACATTTTTTGCCAACCAACAACTCACAAGCACGCACTTAATATTTTGACCAAACAAATAAATAAATATTTGTGTATGACCTTCATCTGTCACTGAAAACATCTCACTCTGTGACGAGCAAACTATCATATTTTTGTTCTAAGAAAAAAAAAATACAAGTGCCATCATAATGGAGCCTAAATATGCAAATTTTGAGATAATTCTGCACACGAATTTAAAATTTGTGAATGAATATAAAATTTTTTAAAAATTGTAATTTGTTCATAATTTGAATTTGACATGACAACCAAAATGGTACTACATCATTTTGTTCATATAATATATTAAAAGTTAAAATTAAATTATTAATTTCACCTCACCTTCCTCTTTCTCTTCATCTTCGATTCTCTTTCACATTCCTCTCTGAAATTTCAACGAATCAACAACAGCCCAATAGAATTGTTAATTCGCCAACATAGAGGATTGAACGATGGGAGAGAGAGGGTGGGTGGAAGGGGTAAGTAAGAAGAATGCAGTTTTTTTTATTTGAGTTGTGTCACGTCTATAGATATTTAAATTATAAAAAAATTACAACAAGCTTTAGATTTATATATTTATTTACAATTTTTAAAATTTAAATACAAAAATAAAATACATGAAATTATAGTTGATATATACGTAGATAATCCTGAATAGAAAGAGGAGAGAGAATGAGTCAGTTCCCTTTGTCATCATTTTCCTTCCTCGTCGACTCACAGTCAGAGTCAGACCGCAACATTTATCCAACAATCAAAATCATCTTCAAGTTCTTGTTATTTTATGTAACTGGTGACTTGTGCGTATCAGTTAATTCATCTCCACATTGAGACTGCATATTTATAATCTATATGTTCAGAGAAGCTCAGTTGATAGCTTGTAAATTCTAGCTGTGAATGGTGAGTGTCACTCTTCCATTTCTTTGAGTGTTATTGTGTACATACGCTCCTTCATATGTCGATCACGGATTACTTGTTTTCAGACGCATAGCTTGCTCTAATCATGCCATGAATCTTCATCTCTTGCGTTAATTTTTCACTACAGAATTGGCGATCATATATTATTATGTTCGTGAATTCTGTTTTATCAATTGCTACAGTGGTGCGAAATTGCGCATACATATATTGGGCAATACTTGCTTTTAACCAATTTTATATACGAACATGTACTGTAACCTAGATTTTGATAAGTATTCATGCTGAAGATGAACTGGGAAAAGCTTTGGCAACCAATTCCTCTTGAACTTGTTCCAGCATTACAGTGTAGGCAGAAATCATATTTGACAGACGGGGATTGATGCCGTTCCCATTATTTTGTTCTCTAAAAACTTGTTTACAGTCTCAAGTTAACCTTATGAAGGAACCTTCCAATGTTCTTTTTCTTAGAAATCTCCCAATTTGTCCCGAGTTATTAGTCATAAATGCTATAAATAAGTTGTTTTAATTCAGTCTAGAGTTTTTTGTATTGCAGCTACTTTTATATTCAACATATTTAGTAAGAGAGTTTGTTGGCAACTTCAGCAGTTTCAGGCTCCGGTCTCGGTAAAAGTATATAGTATCGGATCCATGGATGGTGGAATTTGTTGCCACATTGATCTGCATCCTGTTACAAAGTCCTTTCCCTCTCCAGGGGTATCCTTTCTGCAGCCTCCTCCTCATGGACCTGATGTGTCACGGATCTCAGTAACCAATGCACCTGATGGACAGTTAGGAAACTGCTCAGGCAACGAGCAATCCACATCTAAACATCTCAAAGATATACACATGGTAAGAGGCTCCAATCATAGTATCTGACGTTGGGTTAAAAATCCAAAATTTGGTATTTGCTCTTCGGATTTTGGTGTATGTTGCAATCATTTGAGTCCTGCCAAATCTTCCCTCCAAATTGAACCCTTCAGTCTAAATGCAATCTTATGTAAGTCACTCGATAACAGATGCTTTGTGTGTGAAATATCATCAGTCAGGACGCTTGATGGAGGATTTCGTCAATGCTGCTAGTGAAAATACAAAAAAGAATCTAGAAACATGTGGAGTTCTTGGTGCTTTCCTTGTAAGTCAAACATCTGATAATGTTGTAGTTGTTCAATAATATGTCATATGCTCAATAGTTAAGGTTTGACATTATATTGTGTAATGAGCAAACATATTTCCAGGCTATGAATGGCTGTAATTACACCCCATCGATGAAGGTTCCAAATTAAGAACAACTTTTGTCATCATAGTGAAACTGAAAACTAGATCTGCTGCCTAGTATGTTTTCCTCAGCTTGTTGGCCTTGTCTTTGGGCAGTCTTCTTAATTATTATTGATGGATTGTCAATCCAACTGGAACTTTCTTTCTAATTTCTAATCCTTCTCTTGACACCCAAGCTGAGTTCCTCTCTGGATCTTTGCATGATATGACTGCAATCTTCTTAGATACATTCTTTTTATAATGGTCTGTTCATTTCACGGTGTCATGGCTTTATACAATGTTATTTCCTGCTTCCTAGTATACTGATTCAACACACATCTTGGCATATTTTAAGCCTGAACTCTATATTTTGAAACTTACTCAGATTTCTATGAATATTGCAGAAGGATGGGACCTTTTATGTTACTTCTTTGATAATTCCAAAACAGGAGGCTACCTCCAATTCTGTAAGAAACCAGCTTTCTAGTGAAAATTCAACTAATAATGAAATAAATTCTAGTTGTTTTAGTAAATATGTCTCCTAAAACACCAAGCTTGTAAGCCTTTTTTTTTTCTCTTTTTTTCTTTTTTCTTTTTTTGTTCAGTGTCAGGCGCTAAATGAGGAGGAGATATATTCCATTCAAAATGAAGAATCCTTATACCCTATTGGATGGATTCATGTAAGTTGTTCTGCTTTCTTCCTTCAGTCAGCCGACTTTTGTAACAATACTGTCACTTATCCAAATAGACTGTCAAGTGGACAAAACAGGAAGCTGACATTTATAGAATATTTTGATAAAAGATAACCTTTCTCAGGGTTAGTTGGAGCTTTGCCACTATCTTGTATGCATGCACTCTGGAATTTGCAGATTTTAGCTTCTATGCATCATATGTGAAGGGTTCTTTGTTTGCTACCATCCCAAACCTGAAGCTGTCCTGCAATTGCTTTAGGAATTAATGAAGTCATTTACTTTGATTCTTTGATTACAATTCACTTATCTACAACTTTTCAGACGCATCCATCTCAAAGTTGTTTCATGTCATCAATAGACTTGCACACCCAATATACATATCAGGTAATTATTTCATTGATCTTATTGTGTTATTATCACATAACTTTTGATTTGCTTCGTATTTTCCCACTTGTAATTGTCATTGACCAGTATTAGTCTTATAAGTATCATATTATGAGTCGTGAGTTAATGGTATTAAAGATTTGCAGTCTAACTCCAGTAAAATAAATGTGATTTCTAAGCTAGTTACAACTTGCGTTCTAGACCGACACGTAATTACATAAACGTGATCTTTAAGTATCTTGTGAAGGCTCACGAGATCCCAGTTTGGTTTCCTGTTGAGTGATCATCAAAACATGATTTCACTTTATATTTCTATCTAATTTGTATGAACATGTATTCTAGTTCGTAAATATGCTTCCTATGATGGAATGTCTTTTACTTTGTGAATGTCCTGCATCAAGTGGTAACCTTGGCAAATATAATCTATAAACTTGCCATTTTTCTTCCTTCTGTCCTTTCTCATTTATTATACACAGCCTAATACCATATTTCTTTAAGGTGATGGTACCAGAAGCTGTGGGCATTGTCTTGGCTCCAAGTGACGAGTCAAGGTCTTCAAAACCTGTGATAGTTTCTCTTTATGCAATTTTGACTACATCTGTTACTACGACACTTCATGCAGCTTCATTCCCTTAACTTGTCTGAACTATTGTGCAATTCAGACAATACGGTATATTCAGGCTATCGGACCCTGATGGAATGAACATCATCAAGGAATGTCAAGAGAGGGGCTTTCATCTTCACAAAGCACCAGCTAACGGAACCCCCATATACGAGGATTGCCCTAATATCATTTTCAATCCAAACCTGAGACTGGAAATACATGACTTGCGTTGACATACATAAATATCGTACACATCATACACAGCTTATATTCTGTTGTTATCGTTGTAATGACATTAAGCTCATATCTTGATTCTCATTATTCTGCAGAGATTACATGGAGATGTTGTCAAGTAGAGCATGATTGAACGAGTCTAGCCTCCGTTTGTACTCTGCCTACATGTGCAATCAATTCATGTATAATTTGTGCAGTGATTCCATGGAAGGGGGTGGCGGCCCCTACGGTACCATTCGACATGAGAAAAAGCAGCCCATGTGCATGACTGCTCTGTTAGGTTCTGCACACTGCTTGTGGACAAGAGAATAAACCAATTTCTTTCTCCAACATTAATCAGCATATATTTCTCCAAAAATTCTCATTTTTCTCCATTTAATTAACGTTGGTTACTTGGTTATCCTTCCTCAGAACTTGGCTTGTTGCTAAGAGACCCAAGTTAGTTTATGCATATATTTTTCTGAGAAAATAGGGATAATGGGTTGTTGGCTGTTGGTTGGGGGGTGGGTGGGTGGGTATGAGATACCACCTGTTTCCATCTCTGTGTCTCATTTTTCTCAGTAGCACCCTTCTTGATTTGTTTTGAGAAGATATGTATTTATACACATGTTGTATCTTGTATATATTGACGCGTGTGCTAATTCATTGTTTCTTTTAATTTTGTGGGGTTTTTTCATTTGATTGCATCAGGTCTTAAGTAGTTGGGAAGCAAAGTGGTGTGCATGTAGTTTTTATGGGTAGTAACAAAGTTGGGGGCCCTCAAAAGTTGTTACCATTTCTCACCTAATGTAATTATTCATGCGTTGCAGCGTTCTTGATTTTATCTTCTTTTCAAGCTTGGAATTTGTGTCGCAATAAGAGAGGTCCAATTGCGCACACTAGAAAGTCGCGCACCTACTGTTTCAACAATTTCTTTTTTAACACAAATAAAATTTATCGTATTTGAAATCAAGAATTTAATTACAACTGTATTTGACATTTTCAATTTCAACCCATGAGCCTTGTAATTTCTTAAACTAAATTTAGAAATTAGATCGGATATCTTTATCTCACACATCGTCCCAGCTCATTGTCTGAATTCTTGTCTAAACTTTTTTTCGCTTTGGACTGATACACAACAGGATTGCCCAAGCCAAAAACTTTTTTTTTTTTTTTTTAAAAAAAACGCTCTTGATAAAAACACACAAAAAAAATACATTACACACAAAAAAAAAGACATTACCTCTAACAAAAATTTATTATTTCAAAAGAGGATTTTTTTTAGCATACAACTTGCAATTGACGCCGAGTTGCTAAATGAACTCAGACCGAGTTCCAATTACTTTTATCGACATTTTCTAAGATAAATAGTCAGCCCTATCCTTTATATATGTATAATTTCACTAGTTTATAGTATAATATTTATCTTTTTTATAAATAATAATAGTACTAGTATTTTATTTTCTGAATTTATATGTATCTTTTTATTTTCTTTTTGAGGGAGGAGTTGGTATGTATCGCTGTAGAAATGTTTCTGAATGAGCTTGGAATTATGAAATGAAGCTGCTGTTCGAAACAGCTAAATCCTTGCTCCTCCTACCAATTAACTGAGCTAAAGGTAAATTTGTTCATATTTATCACCGAATAAAACCATCATATTTATAGCTCATACCATACCATCAATCAACTTGAATCGCATTTAAGCAAACTCACAGATATTATATTATATAATGTTGTTCAAAAAATTACAACGAAAGAATTAATCATCTTCTAGTGACCATAAACCGTTTTTATATATGGCCAACGAAAAAAACAAACCTAAAATAGAAACTAAATAAAAATTGTACAGTTAAAACAGTCTTAAAAGGGATGTACATTTTTACTTAATCCACCATTAACATTAGTGAAAAACCCCATCAACTCCGGGCGGTACGGCAAATACGACCGCCGCCGCTCCTCTCCCTTGGCCTTACTCTTCAAGTATACTTCATGAGCCGACAACGGCGCCTTTTTCACCTTTCCGCCCTTCTTCACCTTCACCGCTGCCGCCTCCTTTTTCTCGGACTTCTCCTCTGCCTTCGCCGGCGTCGAATGCTCCGCCGCGGACGGCGGGGCGGGGCCGTTGTTGAGGAAGACGAAAGCGTCCCTTCCGTCGCTGTTGCTCCTCCCGAGCAAATCCTTGAACCGCCAGATTTTGGAAAATCCGGTCGAGTTGCTCTTCTTGCAGACCTCGGGCGACGCCTCGACCGCCTTCCGGTCCGACCAGTCGCAGCTCGGACCGGCGTTCTCCGCGGCGGATGACGTGGCTGTTTCTACAAACACCTTCACCGGCGGCCCTCATCGGCAAATTCTCTTGTAAGGCGGCGGGATCTTGGCCGTAGAAGAGCAAATCGCGGTTGAACGAGGGGAAAACCGGCTTGATCTGGCCGTTGATGAACGCGTCCTCCGCCGCTATAGGTGACGTGTTCGCTCCTCCACACATAAATGAGAATTCCTCTTCTTCTTCCTCTTCTTCGTCGACAGCTGATGCTCTACATCAGCTTCATTTTCTTCTAATTTCACATCATCCTCGGCTTTTGCATCACTGCTGAGTTTCAGATGTGTGAGGAAGTCTCGGCTCATTTCGGTTTCTGATTCAGTCTGCATATCTGGATTTAGAGAGAGAGAGGAGAGAGAGGGAGGAGAGGAGATGAGAGAGAGAGAGAGAGGGGTTGGATAGTTGGATTGATGAGGAGAATTGATTAAATGAGGGGGTATTTTTATATATGGGTGGTGTGTTGGTTAGGAAGAAATTTAGGTTTGGTTTTTGTATTACTTTTATAATACTATTATTGTTGCTGTCGAAGTTTGAACACACACAATTATTCTATGCGAAATCATTTTTGTCTCCATCTACATTGTATACTTTATTTGGTTCTCAAGAAATTTCCACTTAAATCTTTTTGCCGTCAATCATGTGCCTATTTCACTAGATTTAGGTACAGGTTCACTTAATATTTCACATTCCTAATTTTTTTTTATACTCATGATATTATATCACTTATAATATTTATTTTTTTGAGAGGAAAACGAACTTCATTCATTCAAATCAGAACGAGTAATATCCACAAGTTAAGTAGAGAAACCCGACTTCCAGATCATTACATCATTACAAGAGAAAGCAAAGCGAGCGAGCTCGTCACTTATAATACCTATTCCCACCTTTTTGTTTTACAGATAATACTTCATCACATATTGATATTGTACAGTATGGACTATTTTATAAGATGACGGCATACGATATACACTGAAATACAAAAATGATATTATTCCATAAAACAATTTAGAAAATTCGACTAAGCTTCCTGTAGAAACTCAACTTCACATGTGATTTATTTTGGTGAGGGATAAGTGTGTAATTTCGTAGAAGTTTCTACGATGGCTGTAAGTGGGTCTTTTGTGTTGACAATTGACTGAAAGAAGGAGAATTGAGAGGGGAGTTTTAATGTGCTATAGTAGCGCCCACGAGCGACGAATATTCTTTAATTTTGGTGCTCACGTAATAAATATATTAATACTGTTATTTTATTGCTAATTGGAGTATGTGTATTAAGATATGTTTCCCTCCTAATGTATGTATTCCAACACTACAGTGACGAGTATTCGATAGTATTTTATGGATAATTACTTTGTTTTATTCGAAAAGTATTTTCGAAACTATTTGTGGACTTGTATTCAATTTACAGTTTTGAGAATTAAAACTAAGATTTCCACGAGATTTTTGGATAAGATGTACGAATTCCTTCTGTATCAAAATAAAAGATATTTCATTGTTAAAAAGAGAATATATTTTAGACTTCTATTCCCCAAGATTAACACTTCCCAATTCTCTTATTAAGATTCTAATTAGTATAATTAATATTAAAATTTATTTAAATGTATTAAGTATAGAGTAGATGAAGAGATGCATTAAATTTAGGGAGTGAGAAAAGTAAATGAGTTCTTAAAATTTTGTATTAACCTCTGTCCCATTTAACTTGGATTGTAGTATTTTTTAAATTGTTCAATTTGACTTGAAATATTTTTTTTAGGAAATCAAATTTAACTATAATAAGTATAGATTCATGCATCTTTACATTATCAATGGAGCCACTTCTCTGAGATCTGGGAAGGTGTCTCGATGATCAAGTCAAACCAAAGCTCACGAATGGATAAACTTCAAAGTCGAGACAGACTTTTGTCATTCGTTGAGTGCGATGTTGATCAAGAGGATAGTACTGCTCAGAGGAGGAGTTCCGTTGTTGCGAGGGCAAGATGGAGCTGAATTCTGGAATAGCGTGTTAAAGTCAAGGCTATTATTGTCGACCAAGATGTCAACCTGACTGACCCTCAGAATCAAGCTTCCATCACGAGGGGCATCGAGGGGCAGAACAAGGGCAAGATGGATGGACAACAGAAGAATAGGAAGAATGAGGGAATTGACCGGTGTCTGTAGGGAAGGATGCTGACGTTGGAGATCCAATGCGAATATGAAGGAGATAAGGGGAATATTCATTTTCCCCTTAGTGCAGAAGGATAAAGCATGGATCTCGGGCAAACTGATCAAGAGAGAGTCATGGAGCTAGAAGACTCGGTCCAGACGTGAACCTGGACACTCCAGTTCGAGAATGACTCTCAACCTAGCCGCGTGTTCGCCTTAGGCTCACGCCTTAAAATTCCCTATAAATTCTTCTTTCCATTTCATTTTATGTGTGCACGAATTCAGAGAGAGAGGCGAGGTGTGTACAAAAAACAATATTTGTTTTATATACATTTACTGTTCTAAGTCCCGTGTAGGGCAAGACAATCGTTTATGTTTTCAATTGGCAGTGATCATCCTGCCCATTTTTCTGTTAATAGTAAGTTTAGTTTCTTTTATTCTCATGTCTTATTTATCTTTTATATCTTTGTTTACTTTATGTCTAATTAAGTTTATAGATCTGGGCAAGCCATTGATGAAGTAGATATGATCTGAGCAAATCGTGAGGTTGAATTGTGTGCTTAAATAATGCATCTGTGTTCCTGATATGTTGGGCAAAATAACAAAGTATTTAATTCGACTTGGTTAGTTAACATGTCATTAATCAATTTAGTAGAATTAAATCGTCAATAAATCAAGGTTATAGGAGGGTGTGTGCGATCACTTTGCGTCTTGAGAGTATTAGCGGGCAAGGGAGGTTGAAGTAGACTTTGGTCTGTCTTTGTCAATATCAGGTCAATCTAGGGTGCAATGCTTCTTGGTTTAATTTCGTGTATGTCCTAGTGTGTGGTTGGTCAAAATAGTTTTCTGGCATAGGGGTGTTCTTTGCCTTTTAACACAAGTAAGGGTAGATTTTATTATACAATGGAAGTGCACATGACAAGTGAGAATGTGGGTACATGCCATTGATAATTTATAACTTATAGACATATATTGTAGTGAACATATTGACCAATGAGCGATAATAATGAATATCCATGGGTTGGACATCTTGACCCAAATGCCTTTTATTACTGATATTCTTTATTTGTTTAGTGTTTTTAGTTTATTTTAATTTATTCAAGTTAAGTTGAGTATAGTTCCTTGAGATTTTTGAGGAGTCTCTCGTGTCCAGGACGATAGTCCACCCACATTTTTCATTTTTTCATTGACATTGAGACGCAACTGCACAGACTCCTTGTGGGATCGACCATAGCTTATCACTGGCATTACGCATGTCTTGGGCAAGGAGAATATAAATTTATTTGCACGAAGTATAGACAACAGCTTCGTCAACAGACCACAACTACATCTTCCAAGCCAAGTATCACAACGAGGCTACGAGGCCAGAAAGTGCCAAGCGCGACAAAGGCAAGGGGAAGAAAGTGGAGTCCTCAACGAGCGGGGATAAGGCTCAATACTACGACGCACTGAAACGTGTCGCCCAAAGAAATCGAGCTCTTCAGCACCTCTCACAAAGGTAGTCGTCGATGCTAAAATAAAGATGTCGATGTGAAAATTGATGCGCTCGATTTTAAAATTCTTCATGTGGACACTTCGAAGATGTCAAAAGCATAATTAACATTGCACAACAACATGCTCGAATGAGTCATGAAACGTAGATGATTGATGTAGTCCAAATTTTAATTAATTTTAATTATTATACTTTTATTTTAATTAATGTAATGTTGAAATTTAATTTTAATGAAATGTTGGATTTGGAAATTGAAGAGTTAAAATGGAATAAAATGGAAATAGAAAATTAGAGTCTCTCTTAGAGCTAATTATTCGGGAGAGGCTCCAATTTAATTTCTATGTGTTTTCAAATTTGTTTCAATTTCAACTTTATATTACACAAACAACAGTCAACACACACGATGACGCGTCACACACTTTAAAAAAAATTATTACAACTTAAGAAAGGAAAAAATCCACTCACAACTCTAGCTTCTAGGGTGACTCGAACCCCCGACCTATTGGTTGGAGGAGAAACGTCTTACCAATATACTGCGCTTCATTGTCAAAATGAAAATGATTACACACATTGTAACACCCTAATCTAATTAAAATTAAAATGAATATTTATATATGCGAAAAATCATCACGAATACAAATACATATTCAATGTGAAAATTGTAAAATAAATCTTTGTTTAAAATACTTTACTCAACATAACATCTTTAAGTAAAACTAACTTTAAATGTTTGATCCGCTATTCGACCTTCAACACGTATCCAATCTTAAAAACTTGAAATGTTAAACATGATATGAGCATATAGGGTATACTCATACATAACCTCAATTCGCACGGCGACATCCCAAAGACTTTAAAGTCTTGGATCCTATTTACGGATGATCCTTGGCGAGAATATAATGGTTTTGCGCTGTGACACACACCCACATGCTATGCAGATGATCAGCCTTTACCACCCCCGTCGTCCAACCTCAATCCCATCCGTCCCCTCTACCGACGCGTTTGCCGGCCGTGGCTCCATTCATAAGGAGCATTGCTACGGGCAGACAACACACTGTAGCAATTTTCTGCCATTGGTTGCTCGTAATTCGCCTACCGTCACTTGCTCATCCCTTTGCCGGCCGCCTCTTTCTATTGCTCGCTGGCCAGCCAGCCCTAAGTAGCAACTCATTTTCCGGCGGGCTGACAAGTAACATTTGCACTAACCGGTAAAATCTAATTAGTTGAAATTTTGTAAAATTTAATACTAGAAACAATTCAAAGACATGATGGGATGGGATTAGTATGATACTCCCTCCGTCCCTGAAATAAGTTCCTCTTTTTGCCTTTTTGGGACGTCCCCCAAATAAGTTCCTCTTCTTTCTTTCCATTTTTGGACAACTACCCCACCACTATAATACTTATTTATTCTACTTTCACTTTTTTCACCACTTCCAATACTAATTATAACACTTTTTCACCTTTTCACACCACTCTCAATACTAATTATAACATATTTTTCTTCACTATCAATACACTTTACCACTTTTCCTTAAAACCCGTGCCGTCCCCAAAGATGAACTTATTTTGGGGACGGAGGGAGTAGAAGCTAAATTGCACAGTAATATTAGACTACTGTTTTCAAGTTTGACTTTCTGTCATCTTGATCCTTCTCTAGCATGTCCTCTTAATTTTAAACATGAGATAACAATTCCAATGTCTTGATTCTGCAAATTTTGAAAAGGTAATGATGGAAATATATTGGTACATGAGATAACAATTCCAATATCCTCTTATATTATAATTTAAAAAAAAAAAAACTTTTGAAATTAGAGTTGCGGGCGTACCCTCATTTTACAGATTGAGTTCCCGTAATTTGTAGATAAAACTCTCAATTTGCAAGGATTCATAAAAGTGTGGGTACGTGCAGAGACTATGCAGAATAGATTGAGAGTATCAAATTTAGGAGATTTTGCGGGTCGGATACCCGCCACGCCCCGAATCTACACCCTTTTTGTAATGCATTATATATATTTTTTTAATATGATTATAAATTGAAAAAATGAAATATTTTAAAACAATTTCATTGTATTTTTTAAATATAATAATTAAAAAAATATTATAGATAATATATAAAGTAAAAAAAATAAATTAAATTGATATCATTAATACAAGTCGAAATTACAGCATCCGTCCACAAAAAAGAGCACTTACCAACTTCTATTTGTCTACAAAAAGAGATTCACTTTACTTTTTGAACTACCACATCCTACATTCTCTTCTATATTTATCTATAAATTTATGTTTATTCAAATTTTACCTAACAATGTACATTTATTTCATTTTTTTATATTAACATTATCTTTATAAATGTATTTTTATTTCACTTATAATCATTTTAATAATTTTATTAAAATATGTGTTCAGTACATAATGAGACTCTTTTTTGTGTATTAAATTAAATTAAAAATTATGTATATAAATTAAAGAAGAAAAGATATTTTATAAAAGTGTGAGTTAAACTGAGTTGGGTGTCACAATAGTCTGAAAAGATAAGGTCGGGGCATCAGAGCAGAAAACGTCTAAGCTTATCCTTGCATGTTGGCATCATGGGACTTGATCGAACTCTCCGACAGTTGACATTACCCACTCTATTTAATTCATTTGCCATCACCCATGACGTCTAAACTATTTCAATTGTTATTACTCTTCAATATACTATATATTATATTGCTCCAAACTACCACGAGCCTTACTTAACTATATTTTATTGAGGGGGGGGGAAACCTAATTGTATATTATGTATTTTCTTAACGCCACTTCTAATTAGTTGTGTGTAGCTATGAGTTCGATTTCGATCCTCGAAACATATTTAAAAAATTACTCCCTTTGTTCCATGAAGCAAGACCTAGTTCTTTTCGACACAGAAATTAAGAAATTGATATTTTGTGTATCAAGTGTGGTAGGTGAAAAATTGAAAAAATGTGAATAAAGAGTATTTTTTTACTATTTTAGAAACTGATCTTGCTTCGGAACAGACCAAAAATGAAACTTGGTCTTGCATCATGGAACGGAGGGAGTAGATGATTTTATAATGTTAAGCAAAAATACCTTATTCATGTTTAAAATATACTATTACTTTAAAACTTAAGCATTTTATGCTCAAATTTAAGCGAAGAACCTATTTTACCCTTTGATGTCGACGAGTTTGCTTGGTTTTTTTGTGAAGACATTACACATTTACCGATTGATAGCTATCAGTCAATAGTACATATGATCGGTGAGTGGTTAGATGATTTAGCCACCCACCGATCATATGTACTCTTGACTGATAGCTGTCAAATCGATCAAATATATAAGATTTTCAGAAAAAAATTAAGCAAACCCATCAGCATCAAAAGTATTTGAAGAATAAGGCATAGGAAGCTTATGTTATAAAAAAAGACATTTTTATAATTTAAGAAATAAGGCATTTTAAATTTTCACTCATTTTATAATATAAAACCCAGCCGATTATTAAAATGCTTTTGCTTTTATTGTTGTACACAGGCTATTTCAAGTACATCTACATTTAAAGTTTAAACTTTTCTTTTAAATTATTAAATATTTCCTCTGTCCCATTAGGCTTGTCCTTTTGGGCATGATTATTAAGGAGAGTATAATTAGTGTAATAAAAATATGTAAATGTGTGGAGTAGGGATGGCATCTACCCGCGGGTAGTGGATATCCGCGAAAACCCGAACCCATTAGGGTGGGTTTGGATACCATTTGATATCCACGGATAGTTTCGTGGGTACAATTCACTATCCATTTAGTTCGTGGGTATGGGTTTGGATACTTACTATCCATACCCGCGAAACCCGTTTACCCGCGAAAAATACCCGCCAATTACCCGTCAAATATCCACAAAAAATTCTATAAAATATGGGCTTTAAATACATATTTTGAGATTATGGGCTAGTATTTTATATTTTAAAATAGGACCAAACAATAAGGCCCAAAGTTTAATACTGAGCTAAATGAAAGAATGGAAGCTTTTGGACTTGTCTTGAAGATGAAGAAGAAGAGTTGAATGAAGAGGGTTCTATTTCTACTGTCGAGCAATTATAGACATTGTTCTTTGTTGGATTTATATTTTAGTTGATGAATTTGAACATTTGTTCTTTGTGAATTTGAATATAATATTGTTCTTTGTAGATTTGAACTATGCTATTTGTGTTGATTTTTTTTCTATTAAATTTGTTGTAAATTTATATTTAAATTCTATTTCGTGGGTATCCAGCGGATAGTGGGTATCCGGCGGATAGCGGGTATCCGTCGGATAGTGGGTGACGGATACCCTCGGATAGCGGGTTTCGCGGATACCCGACGGGTAGCGGGTATCCGCGGGTAGCGGGTTGGAT